>NC_065581.1:156743351-157005851 GCF_024542745.1 Macaca thibetana thibetana | reverse complement strand
AGATCTGAAACAGAAACAAACAATACTTTAGAAAATGAAAAATACAATGATTCAGTTTTGTTTTGTTTTTTTGGGACAGTCTCACTCTGTCACTCAGGCTGGAGTGCATTGGTACAATCTCTGCTCACTGCAGCCTCAACTTCCCAGGCTCCAGCAATCCTCCTACCTCACCCTTCCGAGTAGCTGGGACCGCAGGCGTATGCCACCATGCCCAGCTAATTTTTGTATTTTTAGTAGAGATAGGGTTTTGCCATGTTGGCCAAGCTGGTATCAAACTCCTGGGCTCAAGTGATGTGCCTGCCTCAGCCTCCCAAAGTGCTGAGATTACAGGTGTGAGCCACCATGCCCAGCCAATGATCCATTTTTTAAATTAGGGAGGAGGGCCTTAAACAGCTGGTTAGACCCAGCAGAAGAGAGAATTAGTGAACTGGAAAACTGGCATAGACATTTTCCAGAATACATCCAGAATCAAAGAGATGGAAAATATAAAAGAGATGAGAGTTATAATTCATAATCAGGGTTTGTGAAGGAAATAATAGAGTAGGGAAGAGAAAATTTCCAAAGAAATAATAACTGAGAATTTTCCAAAATTATAAACAACACCAGCCTTCAGATTCAAGAAGCCAAGTGCATCTCCAGCAAAATAAATAAAAAGAAATCCACATGTAGAACTATTATTGTAAAAATGCAGCACTCCAAGCCGGGCATGGTGGCGCATGCCTGTGGTCACAGCTATTTGGGAAGCTGAGGCAGGAGGATCACTTGAGCCACAGAGTTCCAGGCTGCAGTGAGCTGTGATCATATCACTACACTCCAGCCTGGGCAACAGAGCAAGACTGTGTCTCTTACAAAAATTAAAAATTAAAAAGGCAGAACCCCAAAGGGGAGATAAAACCATAAAGGTAGACAGAGCGGAAAAAGTCCCTTTTTTTTTTTTTTTTGAGACAGGATCTTGAGCTCTGTGGCCCAGGCTGTAGTGCAGTGGTGTGATCATGGCTCATTACAGCAACCTCCTGGGCTCAAGTGGTCCTCCTGCCTCAGCCTCCTGTGTAGCTGGGACTACAGGTGCATGCCACCATGCCCAGCTGATTTAAAAAAAAATTTTTTTTGTAGAGACGGAGTCCTACTGTGTTGCCCAGGCTGGTCTCAAACTTCTGAGCTCAAGTGATCCTTCTGCCTCAGCCTCCCAGGGTGCTGGATTACAGGTATCACACTCTGTCTGACAGGTTACTTTTGAAGATGCAGCCTTAGACTGAATACTGACTTTCCAACAGCAACAATAACAACGATAAAACCAAAAGATAGTGAAATCACATCATCAATGTGCTGAAAGAAAATAACCATGAATCTAAAATAATATCCCATCTGTAGTCCCAGCTACTCAGGAGGCTGAGGCAGGGGGATCACTTAAGCCCAGGAGTCGAAGGCTGCAGTGAGCTATGATCAAACCACTGCACTCCAGTCTGGGTGAGAGAGTGAGATCTGGTCTCTAAAAATAATAAATAATAAGATAATATTCCCAGTGAAATATCTTTCCAGAATGAAGGTAAAATATTTTTCCTTAAGGTAAAATATTCTCACTTAACCAAAAATTTTTTTATTTTTATTTATTTATTTTTTTTTTTTGAGACGGAGTCTTGCTCTGTCGCCCAGGCTGGAGTGCAGTCGCTGGATCTCAGCTCACTGCAAGCTCCGCCTCCCGGGTTCACGCCATTCTCCTGCCTCAGCCTCCCGAGTAGCTGGGACTACAGGCGCCCACCACCGCGCCCGGCTAATTTTTTGTATTTTTTAGTAGAGACGGCGTTTCACCGTGTTAGCCAGGATGGTCTCGATCTCCTGACCTCGTGATCCGCCCGTCTCGGCCTCCCAAAGTGCTGGGATTACAGGCTTGAGCCACCGCGCCCGGCCTCACTTAACCAAAAATTGAGAGACTTTCCCACTGGCAGACTCTCACTAAAGAAAATTATAAAGGATATGCTTCATAAAGAAGCAAAGGGCTGGGCACAGTGGCCCACACCTGTAATCCCAGCACTTTGGAAGGCTAAGGTGGGCAGATCACCTGAGGACAGGAGTTCAAGACCTGCCTAGCCAACATAGCGAAACCTCTTCTCTACTAAAAATACAAAAATTAGCTGGGCATGGTGGCATGCACCTGCAATCCCAGCTACTCAGGAGGCTGAAGTAGGAGAATTGCTTGAACCCCGCTGGCAGAGGTTGCAGTAAGCTGAGATCACACCACTGCACTCCAGCCTGGGTGACAGAGCAAAACTCTGTCTAAAAAAAAAAAAAAAAAAAATCCCGGGGCTGAGATTACAGGTATGAGCCACCATGCCCGGCCAAAATTTTTAAAACCAAAAAAAAAAAAAATAGAAACTTTTCCAGATGGAAGATTTGAGAAGAAGAAATAATCAGCAAAGATATAGGTAAATATGTAGGCAATCCTATATAAAGCTATGTGATTGTATGAACAATAATAATAGCTAATTTGTGGGGGGAAGATTAAGCTAGAACTGGATCCCAGTACTAGAAACAGATGATAATATATAAAGACTTCTAAGGTTTTCATATTGTTCAAGAGGCAGAAAGATGTTAACTTTGTTAACTGAAAATATTAAAATAGGTAACCACTAAAAGAATAGATGCACAAAGAATATAACTTCCAAACAAGAACTGGAAAAACTGGACTGAGAGGGGAAAAAAATTCTCAGTCAATGCAAAAGAAGGCAAAAAGGAAGAGCAAAACATAGAAATATAAAGCACTAAAAAGATGGTAGTAACAAATCAAATATATTGGTACTCACAATAATATAAATGTAATAAAGACTCCACTTAAATGATGAAGATTGTCAGACTAGGTTTCTGAAAATCAGCAATATACTGTTTACATGAGATTTTTAAAACATAAAGTCATAGAAATGTTGAAATTCAAAGGACAAGAAAACAAATATTAATAGAAGAAATATGATGGGGCTATCTACATTAATATAAAAAAGAGACTATGGCCAAAGCATTACTAGAAATGAAAAGGATTGCTACCTAATTCACAAAGAACATAGACCAATTAATTCTACGCTCATATGTATCAAAAATCATGTACTCTTTTTTTTTTGAGACAGTCTTGCTCTTTCATCTAGGATAGAGCGCAGTGGCAGAATCATAGCTCACTGCATCCTCAGCCTCCTGAGCTCGAGTAATCCTCCCACCTCAGCATCCTAAGTAGGGGACTACAGCTACAAACCACCACACCCAGCTAATCTGTCTTGTTTTTTGTAGAGATGGGGTCTCCCTATGTAGCCCAGGCTGGTTTCAACTCCCGGGCTCTAGCAATCCTCCCACCTTGGCCTCCCAAAGTGCTGGGAATATAGGCGTGAGCCACCGTACCAGGCTGAAAAGACATTTTTAAAATACTTAAATAAATGGAAAAATAGCAAGTTGTTAGTAGAAAGCTTTATCAATAGCGTGAAGATGTTAATTCTCCCCAAACTGATTAAATCCAATTCCAGTGAAAATATCAACAATATTTTTCACCAAACTTGACAAGCTAATTCAAAAATTTAAATGGAACAGCAAAAGGTCAAAAATACCTAAGTGTCCCTAGGAAAAAGAATAAGGAAAGCAGACTTGCCCTCCCAGATATCAATACTTACTAAGTAAATAAGACATTGTGATACTAGCAGAGGTATCCCACAAAGGGGCCAATGGAAGATGATAGGGAACCTGGAAACAAACCAATGCATATATGGAGACTTGATTTTATAATAGAGTGGGCTCCAGAGATGAGTAAAGAGTCAATCAATGGGCCAGGCAGGGTGGCTCACGCCTGTAATCCCAGCACTTTGGGAGGCTGAGGAGTGTGGATCACGAGGTCAGGAGATCAAGACCATCCTGGCTAACACGGTGAAACCCCATCTCTACTAAAAATACCAAAAATTAGCTGGGCGTGATGGCAGGCGCCTGTAGTTCCAGTTACTCGGAAGGCTGAGGCAGGAGAATCGCTTAAACCCTGGAGGCGGAGGTTGCAGTGAGCCGAGATCGCGCCACTGCACTCCTGCACTCCAGCCTGGGCGACAGAGAGAGACTCTCATCTCAAAAAAAAGAAAAAGAAAAAGAAAAAAAAGAAAGGCAATCAATGGTACTAGGAAGTTTGATTTTTTATTTATTTTTTATGTTTTGAGATAGGGTCTCACTCTGTCACCCAGGCTGGAGTGCAGTGGCACGATCTCAGCTCACTGCAACCTGTGCCTCCTGGGTTCAAGAGGTTCTGCTGCCTCAGCCTCCTGAGTAGCTGGGGAGCAATAATAACTCTTACTACCTTCTGGTGGGAGTGTAAATTAATACAACCATTTAGAGAAACAGATTGATAGTAAAATTCAGTAGGAAAGTCAATTCTGCTCCTGGGTTTATATACTAGAAAAATTTTTGCATATGTACACCAGGAGGCATGCATTAGAGATTCTCGTAGCAGCATTGATCAGAATTACTAAAAAGAGAGAGACAGAGAAAGGGAGAACCCAAATGTGCATTCATAGTAGCAAGGAGTAGTCATTTGTGGCATATTCCTACAGTGGAATACTATACAACAATGAGAATGAAGAAACCCCACTGTGCAAATGTAACACAATTAACTTAATACCAACATTAAACAGAGTGTTGGGGGAAAACTCAGATCACTGAAGCTATATAATGTATGCTTCTGTTTATGTAACATTCAAAAAGGAAAAGCAAAACTTCACATGATTTTAGGGATGTATATATAGAAGTTGTAAAATTGTAAAGAAAGCAAGCAAATGAATAAAACACAACTCAGAGTGGTGATTATCTCTGGTGTGTGTTGGTGGGTAGGGGAGACACCACCTAAGGGGACATGAAGAGGTCCCCTATGGATACTAAGATTCTATTTTTTTAATGTAGCTGCTAGGATATAAAGATTCATTTTATTTCATTCTTTTAATTGTTCAAAAACATTCATACTGTATTTTATATGTATGGTACATTTCACAATCAAATGGTCAACGTGGCCAGGCATGGTGGCTCACACCTGTAATCCCAGCACTTTGGGAGGCCAAGGCCGGTGGATCGCTTGAGGTCAGGAGTTGGAGACCAGCCTGGCCATCATGGTGAAACCCCGTCTCTACTAAAAATACAAAAATTAGCCAGATGTGGTGGCATGTGCCTGTAATCCCAGCTACTCAGAAGGCTGAGACAGGAGAATTGCTTGAACCTGGGAGGTGGAGGTTGCAGTGAACCAAGATTGTGCCACTGCACTCCAGCCTGGGCAACAACAGAGCAAGACTGTCTCAAAAACCAACCAAACAAAAAACAAGTGGCCACTGTGTGTTATTTCTGGGATCTTGACTAAACGCATTGAAGCTGGGCTATGTCTCCTCTGTCTCCCTCTCCAAAATGAGTTAGAAAATTCCATTCTGGCCAGGCACGGTGGCTCACGCCTGTAATCCCAGAACTTTGGGAGGCCGAGGAGAGCGGATCACCTAAAGTCAGGAGTTCAAGACCAGGCTGGCCAACATGGTGAAACCCAGTCTCTACTAAAAATACAAAAATTAGTTGGGCATGGTGGTGCATGCCTGTAATCTCAGCTACTTGGGAGGCTGAGACAGGAGAAACACTTGAACCTTGAAGGCACAGGTTGCAGTGAGCAGAGATGGCACCACTGCACTCAGGCCTGGGCAACAGAGCAAGACTCCATCTCAAAAAATAATAAATAAATAAATAAATAATAAATTTTAAAAATGAAAACTCCAATCTCTTATTGATTTAAATCTAGTCGACCTCTGGATAAGCCCTTCCCTTTGGCTTATTACTACTGTATTCCAAATCAAGTGTTGTACTTGTCCCTGCTCCACCATTATCAGCAGTCAGATTTTTCTACTTTTCTGGCAACCTAAGCTTAGGGGGTACCAAGATCATCCTCTTGCCTTTCCAATAGCGTTTGCTCAGCCTGCAAGTACAAGAGGAAAAAAAAAAAAAAAAAAAAAGAGGTTTAATTATAATCACTTCTCCAGGAACTGCTTTCCTCTAATGATGTCCACATCAAGTGACTCCAAAATAATTATTCATTCTAAAAGAGAGTAATTCTGGCCAGGCATGGTGGCTAACACCTGTAATCCTAGCACTTTGGGAGGCCAAGGCGGGTGGATTGCCTGAGCTCAGGAGTTCGAGACCAGCCTGGGCAACATGGAGAAACTCCGTCTCCACTAAAATTACAAAAAATTAGCCAAACGTGGTGGTGCGTGCCTGTAATCCCAGCTACTTGGGAGGCTGAAGCATGAGAATCACTTGAACCCCAGAGGCAGAGGTTGCAGTGAGCTGAGATCGTTTCACTTCACTCCAGCCTGGGTGACAGAGCAAGACTCTGTCTCAAAAATACATACATACATACATACATACATACATACATACATACATACAAGAGAGTAATTCAAGGCCTTGAATATCAACCAGAGTGAGTGATGGAAAGGCTTGATACCTGTATGTCACTCATGGCTTTCATGGGTGGACCTTTTCAAAATCACCCAGTGTCCCCCTCTCTGAAAACCTTCATCTGTAAAACAGAAATAGTAAACAACTGTGCTGAATGTTCTTAGAAGGCGTGGTCATAAACTTTCTATTAATAGACAGTAGAGCCTGTTGTCAACTCTGTCTAAATCTATACATTAACTTGGAAGTTTCATCAGTCTGACTCATATTTTCTTTTTTCTTTCTAATAATTCAGTAGCCCAGCCTTTACACCCTCACTCAACTTCTTCTGGCACGGACATGCTCAGCATTGCCACACTTGCTAATAAAGGTAAAACCTATACTATTTTTTGGCAGGCTTTAATAACTTTCATAATGAGCTACCATGCCTGTCATTTATTTGATTTGAACTTGCAAAGGCATCAGTAAATTAAAAGAAAGCATACTGAGATGTGGTGGAGGAAAAAAATGTCGATTCCCAAATTCATCTTTTGGAAATTCAAAATACACAATAGAGCAACAGCTGTTCTAGATTTCCATCAGAGATTAGCAGATAAGTTATCATTGAAATTCAAAGTTGTGACATCTTTAGATAAATATTTGCCCTTGATTTTCACAGCCTCTGATTCAACAGAAATCTGGAAGGGTTCACAGCTTGGCCCAGAGAAGATCGTTTTAAATCTACAGCTTTAAAATGTGGTTGAAAAGGAGCCCAGGTTGGATCCTGCCAGCAGGTCTGCTGGCCGCTGTTACCTCCCCACTGTCAATGCCTAGGTCTCTTCCTCCAGCCCTGTTTCAGCCTGTCCTTGAGGATTTGCTTCACCTCATTTACTGAGCCTGCCACAGATTCATTACCTGGCATCAGAGCTCCCCTCTCACTGCGCCTGCCCAGAGGGGTGCCAGTATACTAGCCAGATGCCGCTGGAGGGACTCCACAATAAAGCCTGGCTATTGAAGACTTCAACACTCTCATAAAGTCACTTTGCCAGCTGTAGAGCACACAAGTGCCCGCAGATCCAAGCCTCCTACCTTCCCCAAAGAAACACCTTGGATAAAGCCTTGGGATATCATCCACATGGCTCCAGCCAACACATGAATTCCCTTACACCAGCACATGGTCTCTCTTTCCTGTTCATTCACTTTGGAAGACAGTCCTTGAAATGACAAGGCCTGGAGTGTCTTGTACAACTACCGCCAATCCAGTTTCCAGCAGAGGCTTGTGGGCTAGGGAGTGTATCGATTTGTATTGTTAAAGAAATTTCCTGCTCCTCTCAGTGTCAGCTGAAGGGCCCTCTGCAGTCATTCTCCTATTTTGAGAGAAGTGAAACAAGAGGAGACCAACTCCTGGTTCCTACCTACGGGGTGTTTAGACCAGTGACAATGTTAGTCCTACAATTTGGATTTATTTGTTTATTTATTTTTTAATCACCGCCATTTCTCCAAGTACAAAGTCTGTGTCTATAAAGCAATTAGATATCTTCCATATGTTACACCGGCAAGTCCATCTCATCATTTTACAGCGGGATGGTGACTTCCTTTAGTCCCCCATACTGACCGCGGTCCCTCACCTACTGACTGATTGACTTGTAAATCTGCCCCCACCCACTTGTCTGTCCTTTGAAAGGCAAATTCGCCATCGGGAACACAGTAGTTTCTCAATAACTATCTGATGAATGGCCACCCTTCCCGGGGTTTAGAATATCAAAGGGGCGTGTCCTTTCCTCCGAAATCACCTGCCTGGGCTTCCCGCAGCCAGGTGTCCCCAGCCTTCACCTGGGTCCGGCCACCACCTCATCCCGTTTCTCCGCGGCTTCCAGGCTTCGGGCTGGGATCTCAGCTCCTGCCTGTAGGTGCGGCCCAGCGGGTGCGACACGCGTCGGAGCCGGGCAGCGGAGGCGGGGACAGGGACGCGGCAGCCACACCCGCGTCTCTTTCCCCTCCCGGGCATCCCCGAGGGCCCTTCTGCCTCCAGTTCCTTGAGCCCCCAAGCCCCCCGTGCGGCAAGAGCGAGTCGCAGGAACAAGTGGAGAATCTTGGCCGCGGCCCCCTCCCCCGCCTTATAAAAAAGAAATTGACTTTTGTTTGGAGTTTGTGAAAAGTGGGGCTCGGGGCCCAGTCAATGGGGCGCCCCGCGGCGCGGGCTGAGTGGAGCTAGCGCGAACCGCTCAGCCGCGGCCCCAATTAATCCGCCCTTTGTGCTGCCCGCCCGGCCGCCCCCGCCGCAGCCGCACCAGCGGCCCATTGTTCGGCCTCGCCGGGCCGCGGGATTTACCCTTTTCAAACAGCCGGTTTTGTCCAGGGCAGTTCGAGCGGAAGTTTCTCACTGACAATTTGCCCCAAATAGATAGATTTGTCAGAAGCGACCTTCGGGAAGGAAGCAAAAAGCCACCGGCCCAAAGGTTGGGCCCGAAACAGGGACTCTGCGTCCCACCCGCGGCCGCGCCGCCCCCAGCCCCGCGCGCCGCGCCCCCTTCCCCGCGCCCCCTGCCCTGCGGCCCCGAAGCCCCGCGGGGGTCCCGACCACCGCACCTGCTGAACCAGATACTCCGGGGACCTGACCTCCGTTTTACCCATCTGTAAAATGGAACAGCTGGGCGCTGGCAAGCCGTAAGTCCAAGAGCTTTGGCTCCACCAGCGTGTACGACGCTCGTTTCCTTTCTCTCTCCCCACACCCTTTCCAAAAACTGTGAGCCAGAAAACCTGGCCAGGCCTCCGCGAAGGCGAGAAACGGTCTTGAAGGTGGGTCACGGTAACGCGCTCCGGATCGTGCATGTGCTGTTTCGCCGCTGCCCTCCGACTCCTCCTTAACAAAGATGTCAACAGTGCGAAATCACAGGTGGTGCCTTTGTAAGACCAGCTATTGTCCCCTCATAAGTCAAGATATAAAACGCTTTGTACTGAATGGCCCATGATCTGGAGCTCTCAACTTGGGAGTCGAGCTGTTAGATTTTTTTTTCCCCACCCACCAGAGCCACTCTTCTCCCAAATGACCTCACTTAATAAGCAAAATTTAAATGGGGGTGGGGGGAACTCAACACGCTGTGGATGAAAAGAATAGTTACTGATTTCTTCACACTTAATGGCACGTAGGAGTCTTTTAAAATACAGTCTCATACCAAACAGATCTGAATTTTAAGCAGAACTGAATTGTATTAATCAGTTGATGGGTTTGTTCATCTTCTATCACTAGATGAGAAATACAAAGGTTGGGACTCCACAGCGTCTAATTCTACTGTACTTAAGCAATCTGCCTTTAGTCCAGAAAATTTCCTGCTAGCTGCACATGAGAGAAAAATTGAAGCAAAAAAAAAAAAATCTGTTTTTTGTTTATCCATCAGGTGAATACACACTTCGGCATCATACAGAGGAAACCCTAGGTGGTCTTTAGCAAGATTTCAGTGGTTAAGAGCTACAATTTAGAAAAGATGACAATACATACACAGTGTCAATAGTATTTAAACAAACATCCCAGACAACAGAATAATGGTTATTAACTATGATGCTTTGGGCTTCTGACTAATTTCCCATGTCTGTCTGCAGCCAAACAGCTGCAGGATTTTTCCCCCTTTAAAAACTGTTTGTGCATCATTTTAAAAATTGCATTTAACAGCCATATTCTCCAGAGCAGTCCCTCTGTGTGGAACTGAAGTGAATGGTTTAGCAATAGCGATGAAGCCAGGAAGTAGTAAGAAGGTCTTTCATGCCAAAAGAACTCTAACCACTCTGCTAGAAATGGGCTACTTTAAAAGATTTTACTCTCTGAAATGTAGACAGTTGTCTGCTCCCGTATGACCTTCAGTATGGTTTACATGTCTAAATAAATGGAATTATTTAACCCTGCTCACACGTGCACTAGTGTTTTCAAAATTGATTAAGTTGTGCAACTGTACTAAAGTGTACCTTTCTTGGGGTTTGAAAATATTAAAGAAATCAAAAGAGAGGGTAAGATTATTTTGCAAAATTGTTTTCTCACTCTTCCAGACAAATATTACATTTTTAAAATTACTTGGTGATCCAAAGATTAAAATGAATGCATTTCTGTACACCCCAAATATGCAATTCCGGTGATTATTTAGCTACTGCAACTGGAAATACATATATTTAGGGACACAGATATGTACAATTATGAATACTTGGGTAATTACACATTGTAACTAACCATTAATGCATGGACTAAAGTCAAATTGCCTCCACTGTTTTCATTGTTATTTAGTACTTAATGAGTATCCACTTGGCACTAAAAGATGCTCAAAATATATCAAACAACGTCAGCCTTCCAAAAAGGCATCAAAATACTTACATCCTAGAAAGATACACATATGTTGTATGTAGTGCATGTTGGTGTTTCAAATATCTCATTATTTAATGTCCTGATCTGATAGAAATGTTAGATTTCAAATCACTGTTTCATCTACCCCAAATTCATGTCAGTTACACCTGAAATTTTAGAGGCTGAGGAGAAATGTCTGCAACCTACCTCCTCAGTTGTGAACTCCTATACCTGAAAGGCCAAATCCTCCTCCTCCCAGCAGGCAATCATCTTATGCCCTGAAGCATGAGATCTGATTACCCCTATCATCATCTTAGCTTGCATAGATACAGATGTTATTAACGGCTGTAGTTTATCCAACCCTTTTTTAAAACGCAGCTGCAGCATTTGACTTGGGGACCTCCTGTGAATCCCACTGGTTGACTCCGTCTTGCACAAAGCACGTGGGGTTTGGGGGAGGGAGAAGAGAGAGGGAGGTTTGTTTTGTTTTGGAGGGTTTTTTTTTTTTTTTTTTTTTTTTTTTTTTTTTTGAATCAGAGTTCCCTAAATAGCCACTGGGCATCTTTGTAAGTGATGTGAATTCTGAAATTACTTACTAGAATAGGACAACAGAGTACTGTGCGAACCAGATCTGTTGGAAACAAAGCATAGGAGAACGTATGATGCTTTTCACTTCATTGGCAGAGATCAAATATGTGGTCCTGATATACTCATCCACATAATAAAGAATTGTAGCTTATTCTCAAATATATTGGCCACATTCAAACCGGAGTACCTGATTTTACATAACAATTGTTTCTACAAATGTTGAAACAGTAACCTGGATAAAGTAGGTCCTAAACCTGCTGTGAAGGGAAGACCGCGATGTTTTTCAAATCTGAAAGGCCCAGATTGGCAATCCAGGCAGATCAAATTCAGTGACTAATTGCTCAATGTAATCATTGACTTTTTCTCAGCATCTATGATTTGTGTCTCTAAGTATTGCTCCTGTAGGTCACATCATCCCTTCTATAAAACAGAGAGGACACCTCACAGGTTTTCTATACCTTAGAACACAGCAAATTTTGAGTACTGGCAGAAAGGGAATTTAGAAAATAACCCTGTGAAGAAAAGGAGGCTGACATTGCACAAATACTGAGCTATAGTTTCAAGATGCACAAAACACTGTTCTTAATTCTGATTACTTCACTAGTAAGTAAGTGAAATTGCTTTAATTGGAGCTTCTAGAAGCCCTTCTGGGAAATGAGAGGTAGCTGGATGCAGTGGAATGCAGTGGAATGAGTATTTCAAAGAGCACTGGACTCAGCATCAGGAGCTTTGGGTTCTAGGGATGGTCTCTGTCTCTCAGTGAGTAAGCAAGGACAAGTTGTCTCTAAGGTTCTCACTTTCCTCATCCATAAAATGACTACATTAGAGGAGTGCCTTGTGACTTATGTGTTCTGTGATTCCAGGCTAAATGGAAGCCAAGTCAGACTGTGTAATTCACAGGAAATTAGGAGACTGAAGAAAGCTTGGCAGCCAGTATCTCCCTGGATGTAGTCTGCGCTCTGCTTTCTTTAGTCATTCTTTTGTTTTCAGAAAGCCAAAAATGACCTGCACTGCTTCCAAAGGTTTGGAGATCCAGAGGACCTGTCCCTGTTCCCTTCCTACCCCATTGCTGAGGCTGAGCAAAAATGAGCCCCTCACCTCAAGCTTCAGCAGCTTTCATCGAGTATCATCAGGCAGGTTCACTCATACATTCCACATTTACAAAGCACCACTATGTGCCAGGGTGCAAGGGACTAGAAAGATGTTTCTACTTGATTATTCTCGGAGCCAATGTCAAGATGCAGCAGGACTCTAGAAGCCTCGGAGTCACAGCCTGACCTTAGAACTGAATTTTTACCCAACCAAGGGTGTGAATAAATGGAGAGACATGATTTATTTGTTAAGGTTGTGTGTGTGTGTATGTGTGTGTGTGTGTGTGTGTATGCGCGGGGGGTCACACAGAGCACTGTCTTCTTGTTGCTGTTAGCAAGTGTTCATCTTCCTACTTGTGGGGAGTAACAGACTACTTTTGGCAAAAGAGTGCTCAAAAGTGTCAAGAAAAAACCCTGCAACTCAGGATCCACTGGATTCTAGAGAACAAGGGTCCCTTTTCTGGATTGTTCTTGTTTATTTGGGGGGTAAATTTGGATAGGAATCAAACAACTTGTAGAGAGATCCACAGCAGAATCAAGAGCAAGCCTGCAAACACTGTTTCTTTCATTCTGGCACTTAGCAAGCACCTACTATGTGCCAGACACTGCTCCATGACCCACCTCCTCTCTCGTCATCCATTGGGCAAACAACAGCCATAGGTTGAATTATGATGTGGAAGCAAATGCAAATCAACTTCCTCCTTCATATAAACAAACACAAAAACAAAAACTTGTGTCAGAGTGTCTTTTGGATACTAAACATCAAAACTGAGCCAAGCTCAGCTGGTAGGTTTTCCCAGCCATTTCCTGGGTCTGAGCATCTCTTTACTCTGCATGTCGGTAAGGGGAATGGTATTTTAAAGGAGTGACTCTCTAGAGGCTGAATGGCCTCTGTGAGGGGGTTGGTCCCTGGTTGGGGAAGGGGTCTCTTTAACACCAATTCCATCAGCTCTGCTTGCTGATGGGAAAACTTGTCCTTTCACCTTTAGTATTTTAATTTAGAAGAATGTGTGTGTTTGGAGGGGGTGTTAATGGAAAAAAAGTCACCATTTTTAGAGAAGCTAGTGAATGGCGGAGTTAGCAGTCAACCTCAGATATTCTGAAACTTAGAGGGGTGCTCTGTACCCCTGCCTTTCTCATACAACCTAGTTAGTAGGATTCTCTTTAACAGGGCATTAGCAGAGGAATGAGCTATAATACAATACAGTCCTGAGAGGACTGTAGAATCAGTAGATTCTCCTAACACAAGGCCAGCTTTCCAGGGCAATTCTGGACAGCCTATCCCACTGCACACTGGTTTAGGGCTCCTTGCCATATATTTCCAGTGTCCTGTGTTTCATCCCAATCTAAAACATTTATCATCTTTTATGTGTCTGCTCCCCGCTACATTGAGAAAGGAGTCATGTCATTAATCTCCTATATTCCCAGGGTCTGGCGTACAGTATTTGATGAGCGGGTAGATTGATGGATGGGCAGAAATACCTCTTGATCCATGGTCTTCTCATGCTTCTCATGGTCTTTTTTCCTATCTCTTGGACCAAAATGTAAACATCCTTCAATAAAAGATACCTTCCCTGCGTTTTAGGCTTTGGTTTTGGTTGAGAGCTCCATACTCACAAGCGCCTACAGAGGAAACTAGGGGCTATGTCTGAACCTGTTTAGAAGGGTTTCAGAACCTCTGAGGGTGTGGCTATCCCCACCACCCTCCAAAGCTATAAACTTTTTTTTTTTTTTTTTTTTTTTTTTTTTTTTTTTTTTTTTTTTTTTTTTTTTGAGACGGAGTCTCGCTCTGTCGCCCAGGCTGGAGTGCAGTGGCACCATCTTGGCTCACTGCAAGCTCTGCCTCCCGGGCCCACGCCATTCTCCTGCCTCAGCCTCCCGGGTAGCTGGGACCACAGGTGCCCGCCACCACGCCCGGCTAATTTTTTGTATTTTTAGTAGAGACGAGGTTTCACCGTGTTAGCCAGGAAGGTCTCGATCTCCTGACCTTGTGATCCGCCCGCCTCAGCCTCCCAAAGTGCTGGGATTACAGGCGTGAGCCACCACGCCCGGCTCAAAGCTATAAACTTATCCTTGTAACTTAAGGTCTTGTCTCTGTTAAAAGATAATTCTGAAGACAGATGGCATTTGCCCCTTATCAATCATTTCCTTTAATGGAACACAGGAAAAATCTTTGAAAGTTAAGACTGAACAGGGTGAGAATCCTTTTACAAATAACAATCTGGAACCCAGAGAGGTCTAGTCACTTGCCTAAGGTCACACAGCTTGTTGGCACAGCCCTGAATCCCTATCTTGTGGTTTCCAGCATTTAGCCTGGCTGTGCCTCCCGTGGCCCCTCAGGGCATCTGCAGGTGGCTTCCCTTATTCATTTGCCCAACATTTATGCAGCACCTACTATGAATCAGGCAGCATGCTGGGGCCTGTGGATAGAAAGATGAAGAACCACAGTCTTTGTCCTGCAGAGGCTTTCTTCTCTGAGCTGTACCCATGGTAGCCCCAAGTTTCTACGCCTTAAATTCGAGGTCCCCCGTGGCCTGCAGGAGCTTTGCCTGAGTAGAAGGCAGCCGGCACTAAGGCTCCAAGCTTCTTTGGGACCTGGTGGGCGACGGGGCCTCAGCCCCTCCCGCCTACCCTGGAGCTTGTTGCCGCCGTTACCACTGAACCAATCATGCCAGAAAGTCATCACGATGATTTCAGAACTGTATTGTGATTTATGCAAAGCGCGCCGATAATTACAGCTGGGCGCACAGAACACAGGATGCATATGCTGCGGGTGTGTGCGCGCAGTGTTGTGCCTTTTGCCAGGGCTGAATGGGATGTATGTGTATTCCCTAGGCATCTCCTTGACACCCTGCTTGATTAAGGACTGGTGACAGGAAAAAGAGGGAAGATACCCATTTTGATTTTGAGATAATTTGATGAGCCTTGGGAGTATTTTCCAGAAGTTTTGGTGCCTACAAATGAGCCAGCCTGGCGGGAGTGTTCGAGAGTAGGGGAAGAGGTGGTTTGGAGCCCAGGAAAGCCATCGTTCAGTCCCCGCACAGGCAAGCAATTCGTAGTTCTCCTTCTCGAAACAGACCCCTAAATGCTTCCCCTGGAGACAGGCCTGGGTCTAGTCACCACCCCCCAAACTGCCCTCATCTTCGCCTGAGATAAATTAGTTCCACCCTTGAAGTTCTTTGTCCTTAACCAAGCACCGTCTTTCGCGTCCGCGTTATGGGGGTGGTGCTGGTGGTGGCTGAAGTAAGTGGATTTCTGGCGTGAACCAGAACCTGAGGATTCCAAACGAAGCCTGGTATCTTATTGTGTTTCTCAAATCCTGCCCGAAATTCCTCCCCTCTCTGTGCGCCGAGTTCGAGAAAGTGCCACGCCGCCGGTCGGGCTAGCTCCACAAGCAGCTGTACAAGTTGGCTGTAAAAAACGCTGATTTTTCATCCTGTCACCTAATAAAACCCTACGCGCCTATGGCCTCGTCCCACAATTCCCCAATCTCGTCCCAATTCGGAAAACGGAGGAGGAGGGAATAACTTGAGAGATAAAGGTCCCCCATCTTGCTCTTTCCAGCGGACCCCAGCCTTCGTGGCGGCGCTCCACTCGGGAGGACACAGGCTCTGGTGTGTGTGGTGTGAGCGACCCCGAGCTCGAGGCCAAGCCAAGGCTGGGCAGAAAGTTGCAATCACGTGCTATCGCAGCCCACGGGAGCGCACAGCCCGCTCCCCCTGGGACGCCCAGGCGGAGGACCTGCTGCGCCCTCCCAGGGCTCGGGGGACTCCAGCATTCACTTGCACGCACAGGCAAACTCTGATTGAAAGCCGGGGATGACACTGAGTCTGGAGAAAGAGGGACCGGGGGTGGGCTGGCGGAATTGCAGAGCGGGGGCCACAGCTCCCCTCCCAGCTAACGTCGAGCGGAGGGCGGGAGGTGTAACCTCTGACCTCTGGCCGGGCCCACGCCCTGAGCAGAGACTGGGAAGCTCTTGTTCTACAAGTTCAAGCTGCCGAGAGAGCTTAAATAGAATTAATCTCTTAGAGATCGGGGATCATCGCTCCCTCGGCATGCGCTCTCCCAGCACTGCGCACAGAGCAAGGCGCGAGAGAGCTCAGGAACCGCGGGAAAGCAAACGGAATGGGGCCAGGGTAAGGGATGAGACCCGCTCTTCATGATCCCTCCGCCCGGAGAGCCGGAACCCGCGATGCCCGCAGAGGACAAGCCGCGGGAGGGAACGCTCTGCCCTCCTGCCGCCCTGGTGCAGATAATGGAGCCGACAAGAGATTCGTTCAGCGTCGGATGGGCCAGCTCCGCTTGGGGAAGCTGGCGGTACCCTCCCCTCAGCTGGAGACCAAACCCACCTCGCGAAGGCCGAAGGAACGCGCAACCTCCGGAAGACCCCATCCTCAGCCCTGACTTTCCGTAGATATGTGCAAAATGAGTAAATTACTCACCTCGGGCCAGATCCAAGTTTTACCCAACAGAAGGGGCACGGGACCAAGAATGAACCAACTCACATGGCCGTGGCCAGCGCGCACAATCACACGCCAGCACAGAGCCACCCAATTTCTTCCGCGAATCTATCTGGCACTCTGGAGAGAGGGGGGAAAGCGTTTTGAGAAAGCCCCGTCACCCCTCCCCTTCCTTCTTGCCGTGAAATATACGAATTCATTTTTATTACGAGCCGCACCGTCCTCACCATCACGCACGCACAGAGCCACACTCCCGTATTCACACTTTCTAACTCGTAAGCTCCGAGAGCGCCTGCATTTTCTTTGGGAGCCGCTTGGAGGTTCATTAATATCATTAGCATTTAACCCCCTCCCTCTTCCCATCCCCTCCCCGCACATGGCTGACGTCAGACCCCGCCAGGAGTTGGGGGAAAAGCTAAGTGGGCCAGGGACGCCCTATTCCCCTCCCCGCGGCTGCCTGTCAGAGCGCTTCTGGAGATATTACAGGGGACCCAGCCCGCAGCGACAGGCACAAAGTCACGGGGTAATGAACTTCGGGGACCCTTCGCCGCTGCGTGCGCGGCTCTCCCCGGAAACCCGGACCTGGCCGCCTCTTCCCTCGGAAGATTTCCCAGCAATCTAGTTACCCCACTCTGCGCTCGGGTTCCGGCAGCGCGGAGCCCGTCTGCCTCTGAGACTGCGGTTGTGTTTTCCTTCTTTCCTTGGGAGACCAGCGGTCGGCAGAGATTGCCCACACTCTGCATACCTATGTAGAGGGAGAGATTGAAGACTGAGTGACAGGAATGGGGAAAAAGAGGGATTTCGCTCCGTAGGAAGGCCATTTTCCTGTCTCCATCTCTGTCCTTCAACATCCCTTTCTTGCTGTTCTCCCTTCTTCCTCAGTCTTCCTGTCCATCTCTTCATCTGTCGGTCCATGTGTGTGTCCATATCAAGCAGCATTCCCAGCAGCTGCGGTTTTGCAAGAGCCGGGAAGAAACTTAAGGATGCTTAAATTTCTACTGTGGAACGAATTCTGAGCGCCCAGGGAGCAGCGCAGCGCGCGACTGACACCCACCTGTCCTGCCCAGGAGCCTTGCAGGCTGGAGGGCGGCTGGAGAGCGGCGGCGCCGAGCGGCGAGGCGGGCGCTGCCGGCCGGGACTCGGGCAGCGCCCACCAACCGCTCCGCCCCGGGACAGCCAGCATGAGCAAGCCGGCCGGATCAACAAGTGGGTACCTCTCCGGCCGCCGTGGGGCCTAGACGCGCAGCCTGGGGCGGGCGAGCAGGGAGGCTGGGGAGGTCCTGCCTGGAGCGCTGCGACTCCGAGCCCCGGGACTCCAACGGGCGTGTGCGTTCGGCCCAGCCCTGTAGACCGTGAGTTGGAGCATTTCGTGGTGAGGGGAGAGCTGTTTCGTTGCCTCTGGATTGCTTGATCCCCCCTGTCTGGTGCGGTGAGAAGGTTACGACCCGCGCAGCCCACCAGTCGGATGAGTTGCCTACATTTAGCCGCCAGGTGCTGGGTGGGGGGAGCCATGGGGGCGGGAACTGGGCCGCAGTTTCAGGCAATAGCACAATAACACACTCGCTCAAAACTCCGAGCTCCAGCGCGCAAAAGCAACTCTGTGCAAAGCGGATTTTGAATGGAATGCTTTGCACCCCGTTTCTAGCTATTTCAAATAATCCTGCAAACTGGGAAGCAGAAACAATTTAAAAGTCACATTTTCCTTAATCCTAAATCCGCGTAGGTCATAACTGGGGAATTTAAAGTATGGCGAACCACTCTAGCAAAGAGAGGACCAAATCCCTAATCCCAAGGACTTTTCGAGCCGGAGCCCAGCAGAGGCAGGAGTGCTCGGCCTGCTCACTCCGTGCGCTTCTCTCCTTCCTCGAACTTCCTTAGTTGCCCGCTCTCCGAACCCCAGGCCGCAGCTGACCTCTCACCACCCCGAGACTCAGGAGCGCCGGGCTAAGTGTGTGTGCGAGGGCATTTGCTTGCACCGTGCCTGCGGAACCCAAGAATGTGCAGGCCCGAGCCCGCGCTGAGCAGGCGCAACCACGGTGCTCAGATCTCCCGGGGGCATTTCAGTTCCCGCCATCCCGTGGCCCACGGCTGAGGGCTCCAGGGTCTGAGGCTGGGGACGACCGTTGCCGCCGCAGTCCCCATATCCCGAAGTTGCCCTGCTGCCGGTGTTGTTTTCGCGGATAGCATTTTTGGCGCTCTATGCGTTCCTTCCCGCCCCCTCCCCCTTTCACTCGCCCTCATTGTCCTGAGTCTTTGAAAGTTGGGAGAATCGGAGATACTTCTGAGGACTGGTAATGAAGTCTCACTTAAGTGGGATGCAATTCCCGCCCTCCTACCCCCCTCCAAGAAGGAGGTTGTGTTTTCACTTTGTCCGTTGGTTTTGCTTTGGGTGCTGATCTTTTAAAAATTAGAGTAAAATGAACGTGAACAAAAAGAGAAGGAGAAATGTTTCGAGCTGGGACAGAGGGAGCAGAGAAGGAGCCCTAACCGCGGCCTGAATGCAGAGCGGACCCTGGCGCAGGACTGAGTTTCCCGTTAGGCTCGGGCCTACTCTGACCCTCGCTGTTGGAATTTCCAGGAGGCAAAGCGACCTCGATTTTTGTTGCCCGCATTCCCGGGCGTGAGTGTCCTTCCCAGGAGGTACAGGAGGCCGTTTCTGTTGCATTCTGAGCCTCCATTGCAAAAACTGAAGCCCGCGGGTCTCGGCAGGCCTCCTAGCTCGCTCGCCCCGGGACAGGCCCTCGCCTACACCCCTGGAAGTAAGGAGCACCGGGCTCTTTCGTCCATTTCAGGGTGCGGAGCCGCTGGGGTCCTTGAAAGGTGAGGCCTCAGAGGCGAGGGAGGGGTGAGCGGGGAGCTCTGCCCGCCTGCGGCTGCGCCCCTGCTGTGGACTAGGAGGCAGGCCAACCCTCCAGACTTTGGGGGAAAAACCACAGTGGGCTCATTGCGGAAACTTTGGCCGTTCCAACTTCCCAAGAGCCTGAGGGAGGCCTTGGAAGCCTCCAGCCCCGGCTCAGGTCGGGACGCGGCTGCTGAGCTTTCTCAGGCCCGCAGGACAGAGGCCCCCGCCCGTGGCGCCGCTGCATCTAGGCCCTTTCCAAACCGGTGGCGGCAGCCAACCCGAGACCTGCGTCCCTCGGGCCCGGGGCGGCGAGGAGGTCGGCGCGCAGCGGGCCGGGTCAGGACTGGGTCGAGCAGCCAGAGCTGCAGCCCCCGCCTTGCCCGGCTTCTCGCGGCTGGAGAGCAGAGCGATGTCACCCGGAGCCCCGCCTGGGTGGTAACGAGACCCTGGCCAGTCACCCCTGCAGCCCAGACTAACTTCTTTCAACAGCCTCTGATGGTAATTACAGTAATCGAAGCTGCCATATATCTTTAGGCAATTATGACACACAAAAAGCCCCGAGGGGACCCCCTGGCGAGGGAAGTTAAGAACGGTTTTCCAGCTTCAGGAAACTCCGGCTCGCCTCACGTCGGAGCTCACTCGGCTTGCTAAATGAGAGGAGCTTTGCAACGGGGTCAACCAGCTTGTCTCGTGACCCCAAGTCACCTTAACGTGGCTGGGTGGCGGAGTCTGAGGCACAGACCCGCTATGCCCCGGAATTTTCGCGTCCCTCCCTCCTGGGCCCCGCCCCAGCCCGGTTGCCTGTCTCTAATCTACCCCAGGAGCCGCGGCTCGGAGGTCTGCGCAGAGGCAGGACTTGCACTGGTGGTGGCCTAGGGGGCAACAGTCCGGAAGCTCGGGCGGGGGAGTCCGAGGAGGGGCCCCCACCCTGCACTGGTCTTCCCTCCACCCTTGTCGGGTTCTCCAGCGATGCTGTCCTGGGCTTCCTGTCCGGATGGGAAGTGGGGAAAAAGAGACCCCATCACTGCTCCTCCCACTCACTCATCTTGGCATCTTCAACGGTGCCACGGGGAAGAGGACAGCTGGGGTGACAGTACTGCTGGGCCCCAAACGTGGACCCTGGAGCGGTCAGAGGGCGCGTGTTATGCAGAGGATGGTTGTAAAATATGGAAACCAAGTTTACTGCTTCCAGAGTGAGTGCCCGTGCAGCGGAGCTCCAGACCCGGTTCCTGAGCGACCAGGAACTCCCTTGGGCGCAGTGACAGGCCCAAAGGAGTGGAGGACAAGACCTGCTGTGCCCTCGCCTGGCTCTCTCCAGCCCCTCCCTCCCACAGCACAATCTCCCCTCCCGCCTTGTGGGAGAAGGGGCGCCGAGCCGGTGGCCGCCGCGCCGCGCGCCTCCCCTGCCCGCCTTTGTCGCCGTCCGAATTCCCATGCTACTCTTTTTGACGGGTCACTGGTGGCTCTATAGGCAGGTGCTGCCGCGGGGTTGTAATTACCCGGCCGAGCCTGGTCGTTACCGAACACCCCCCACCCCCAAGCACGGTCCCGCGCGCTCTCTCCTCCCACCCCCTCCACCTGAGACTAGGCTGGGACCCAGGGTGCAAGCTCGCCCGGACGCCTCCGGTTCCAGGAGCGAGTTTACACCTCCGGTGCCTCGAGGCCCTCCCCGCGCCACGCCCTCACCTCCCCTGCTCCCCTTGCCCAGACGTTTCACTGCCGCCCCTCCCCACCCCAATCTAATCGTAGTCCCCAACCCAAGCGCTTTCCGCAGAAGCTGTCGAATTTCAGGGAGGCCTGAGGCCGCTGGGGCCCAAACTGGAGGTCTTCGGATGGGTAGAAGAAGAGAAAAGCAAGTGTTAATAAGTCAATTGTTATCAACTATTGTTATTTTTAAAATTAAAGTGTTAATTAAGTTAACAGTTTAATACTCCCTTTGTTTTGCGGGAGGAAGCATTTCTAAGTCCCTATAAACCGCTTCAGGCACTTGTTGGACTCTTGAACCTTAGAGGAAAGGAATTCCTCCCTTTCTAAAGGGAGGCCAAATATTACCAAATATTCTAAAGAGGCCAAATATTACCCTCTCCCTGACACTCCTCCAGGGTCTGTGGCCACCCCAGGCTTGAGGGGATTCCAGGGAAAGTGCTCTTGAGGTGGGGTCCATGGGGGGTGGGGGGATTCAGCCTAGAAAAATCGGTCAGATTCTTAATTTTAAAAAAATCAGGCTCACACAGCACTGGAAAAACCGGGAGGAAGAGACCCATACAGGACCAAGTGTGTGGAGGCCAGTCGTCTAGGGAGAAAGGGCTTAGGAAATGGAGGGAGAAGAACGCCTGTCCCAAGCTAACCCGGCAGGGAACCAACAACTTGCGTCGCTCCCCTCTCCCTTGCCTAGCCCCGAACCACTTTGCGGAGAAAATAATTTTTTCCTAAAAGAAATAATTTCTCCAAAGCGACTCACCAAGCATTTTTTAAATAGGTAAAGCGAAAGTTGGCCAATTACCACTACCCTTATTATCATTAATAATCCAAGTATTAGCATTACAATAATAATCCTAATAATAACACCGCCCGGCGGAGCTCAGAGAAAACTCGATTGCCTTCCAGCTGCCACCACTGGTTCCAGCCGTGTTTGTTTTTCTTCTTTTCCCTTTTACATTTCAAGTTTGTCTCCTCGCGCGCTCACTAACAACTTTCTCTGTTAAATGCAAAAGCGGAGGAGGGAGGCGGCCAAACTTTCCGCGGAGCAGAAAGGCAGTGGAGGGCCGCGCTGCCGCCCGGGCCTGCTGTCATCTTTTATTCCAAAATGGGTCTCGGCGATTAGAGGAGACCCAAATACATGTAGCGGTGCATGAATAATGCTCATTGTAGGAAACTGACACTTGCTCAAGGAAAAAAAGTTTGGCTATAAAATCACTTCATTATTTGCTTTTACCGCAGCTTCGGTGCTAATCCCTTCAGAGGTCAGATTGCTTAGCATCTCTCTCTCCCTCTCCCCTTTTCTCCCTCTTCTCCGCCCTCCTTTCCCTCTCGCCCCTTCCCCCCTTCCCCGTCTTTCCTGCGATTTCAGGCCGCATTTTAGATATCCCCTGCAAAGTGTGTGGCGACCGCAGCTCGGGGAAACACTACGGGGTCTACGCCTGCGACGGCTGCTCGGGTTTTTTCAAACGGAGCATCCGAAGGAATAGGACGTATGTCTGCAAATCTGGAAACCAGGTACCTTAGCCAGGGCTGCACTGCTCGGCTCCCCTCTGCTGCCTCCTCACTCTTTTGTTTGTGCCAAGGCCTCCTCTGAGTTTCCACGCTGTTGAGGAGAGACCCAGCCCTGACCTCTCCCTTCCTCTCCCCTCCTTCTTGCCTCAACTCTTGGAGGCCCTTTGGCTGGGGAAAGGCGGGAAGAGGTAAGGAAGATATGAGTTTATAGAAGGAAGTCTGAAGTCCTAGAGCCTCCCTACACTTTTTTTTTTTTTTTTTTTTTTTTAATTCTGACAGATTTTGACACTGGTTAAGGCCCACACCCAGTGGCTCTAAAGCTGGTCCAAGGGACCTAAAGAATGTAGCATCTAAACCACAAGTAGCCAGCAGGAGAAAGAGCTTTGTTATTGTGCCTGCCCACCCCACCCTCACTCCTAGCAGCATCAAGCTCAGTCCCCTTATCACTTGCCTGGGATGCAGAAGTAAGTGGCACACAGACATCTGAGTCAAGGTCACCACCACCTTTAGCTGAGACCACCAAGTGAGTGCTGGCCACTTGGAAGAGAGGCAGTGCTTTCTGAGGAGTTGTGCCTTTCTGACTCCAGAGAATCAGGGCTGCTCTGGAAGTGGGCAGTGGGAATTCAGCACCCATGTGACCTTAGCTGTGCCTTGTCAGAAAAGGGCAGGGTGAGGAAGAAGAGAAGATTCAAAAGGAAGGTGCAACTGGGATCCTCCTCAAGCTTCCATATCCCTGTTCTCCTTCTCTGCTTAGAATATGGACCCAGTTGGTTGTTTTGGTCTTGAGTAGGCAAAACTGTCTCAAAGAGACAGAGGAATCTGGCATGGGCTCAGTATGAGCCAAAGCTTCTAGAAAGAGTGAGCAGAGCCCCTTGACTCAGTTTCCAGCTCAGTAATAGGCTGATTTTAACTAAGGAGATCAACCTTCTGGTCCCACACTTTGCCTTCTCCTTACCAGCCACTCAGACCCTCAGCACAGAGGCCTCCATTTCACTCCTGGAAAGATCCCTGAGGGTGCATTAGTCAGGAGTCATCCTTTGGTAACAAAATAGTAAAACACTTTTCACTAATTAGTAAATATAGGGTACATGTATACACATGCATACATTGCCTGCTGCTAGCGAATTGTTCTGATGTCTTTTTCTGAAGTCATGTCTGCTCATATCATTTTCTAACAGTTTTGGATTAACCACAAAAACAGAAGATGTTTACATTGAGAGAAATTTTGAGCTCTCTAGCCCTGTTACCTGTTTAATTGGATACTGTATCAGTTTCTAGCTTCACCATATGGACACATCACATTTTACATGCATAGGACTGTATCCCAATAACTCCACAGGATTGTGCGATTACTGGGGGTTGTCAGATTTGAACGAACTTCTACTTAGATTGTCTTTTGCTTTTATGCAGTGAACAGAATTGGAAAATCAAGATCTCTGATGTTGTGCTTGATCTTTTAAAAGGGGATGGCTATCAATTCAAGCATATTGATATCAGTCCAAGTGCTTGTAAAGGACTGATAATAGA
Organism: Macaca thibetana thibetana; assembly: GCF_024542745.1. Classification (NCBI taxonomy): domain Eukaryota; kingdom Metazoa; phylum Chordata; class Mammalia; order Primates; family Cercopithecidae; genus Macaca; species Macaca thibetana. Next base: position 156,981,386 of record NC_065581.1, on the reverse strand, counting down.
CTCATCAGGCCTGGTGTTCTTCTTGCAAGGAGAGTAAATGATCATAGCTGAGGCATTCATCCTTCCCTCTGGCACTAGATATTTATATACGTTTGATCTGATTTGAAGACACACTTAAGAACTAATGAAGGTTTCCATTTTGCATTTGCATGTTTATAAGAATACTGGAAAGATACCATCTGAGGATAGATATATGATTACATTTAATAATAAGTTTAAAAAACTTATTTACCATGAACTATTACATTGGCCAGCAAAGATGCCCTAAATGATTCACTTTGGATCCCAAAATTATTTCCTTTCTCTCTTATTCTAAGATTAAATTATATTCCAATGTATGATTAACAGTAATGGGGACATTTAGAAATGGATGTGAACATCTGTCCTACCTTTATTTTAAATAAATCATCATATTTTAAATTGGAGAAGCATGAACTCATAAAACTGCATTCTGATGTGTAATTTTCCCCTAAAGGGCTTCGGGGGAAAAAACATACTCCAACTTCAGAGTATATGAATTTTTGAGATTATGAAGCAAAATAAAAATACATTTATTATCTTTCCTCGCTACAAATGTAACAGTAGCAACTTCTATAAATATAGGAGAGCACACAATGTCTTAAACATTTTCTGTGTATAAAACTCATGAACATGACTCTTTATGTATCCATGCACATGTCCCCTCAGTAATGACACCTAACACTGAATAAATTCCAAAGGAAACTTTATCTGTAGATTTCCTCTTTCAATGGCTAATGTTTTTTTCAGAAAATTGCATTAGGTAAAACATCTATTTTCTCATGCATCTCAGATAAATATTTCTAAAGAAGTGACTACCTTTATTTTTTCAGTTACCATGCTAACGTTCTTAGTCCATATTATCATTTAGACTGACAGTCCGTCACATTACCTTCCTGGTCCTGTTTACATGGTGGGCATTTCTATATTTTGCTCAAGCCTTGAGCTCTTCCTTTTTCACCCTCATCTTCTCTAGGCCTTGCCCTCCTAACCCCTCACCTTCCAGGAAGGGCCGTGTTTCTATGCACCTGGGCCAAGGCTAGTCTTTAAGGCAACTCTCAACTGGCTGATAATAAGGTTGGCTTCATACAAAAGCAGAAGTGAGGTAACAGGAAAGTGAAGAATAAATGGGAGAGATTTATCGGATAGATAAACGGGCTTGCCCAGAAAGTGGCAGAAAAGGGTAGACTCAAGTACTGAAAGCAGAAAGGATCGTTGGCGGGAGGGCGGTATGGCGTGAATCCTGACCCAAAAGCCAGCTCTTAACGGAACTCAGAGGCCTCCTTCTCTGGGGCCAAGTCGCTGTCTTCGGTCCTGAAGTCTCATCCCTGTTCCACCACTCCGCGACCGGCGGAAATTCCCCTACCGAGGGCCCCGCAGGGCTGCGGGGTCTGCTAACCCGGCTCTCTATCCTTCACCTGCTTGGAGAAGGACGTTTTCCCCTTGTCCGCTTTCTTGGGGTCCGGGACTGGCCCTCTTGAAGTAGCCTGGGACGTCCCAGCCCCTTCTTGATCTGGCCCTGCTCATGCCCAAGGCTCTCGCGTTTTGCAGGCCCAGGCTCGGGGCTCCAGGGCCTGCGGTCGGGCAAGGTCGCGCCTCCACGCCGTTTCCCCGCCCGGGTGCCGGCTCCGGGTCTCCAGCCTAAAGGCCAGGGGGACCGCTGACTCCCTGCGCTCTGTTCCAGGGAGGCTGCCCGGTGGACAAGACGCACAGAAACCAGTGCAGGGCGTGTCGGCTGAAGAAGTGTTTGGAAGTCAACATGAACAAAGACGGTAATCAGTGCATCCCTTTATTCCACTGTTGATTGAGTAGTAAGGAAATTATATGTACAGAAAATACTCGGCACTCCTATGCATGTAAATCAACTTCGGAGCACTTCTTTCCAGATGCTGGGAATTGGCCTCGGGCTTTCAGTCGTATCCTTCCCGTCTGTCAGCAGGAGCCGCTGGCGACCCCTAGAATTCCCCAGGGCAAGACCCATGCCCACATCAGGAACTTGCGCCACACAGTCATCTCCACAAAGGCAGCCCTTAGGGGGACCCCACTCTCTAGGGGATCGCGGCGCATTTTCTACCTCCGGTCCTAATCCCTCTTCGCAGCCCTTCGTGGCCACCCTTAAGCCTGCTAGCCTCCCCCAGGATCTTAAAGTCTGGATAGTCTCACGGAGAGGAGATCATACGGACTGGAAGATCGCGGTGTGTTGGAAAAGGGAGGGCAGAGACGCGAAAACGCGCAATTTCCAGCCCATTTGCAAATTCAAGATCAGCACGGCCATTGGGCCGATGTGAGCTTTTCCAGGGCCTTCTCTCTGTTCTACAGAAAAGAGGGAAAGGGGGCTGGAGAGGCAGGGTGACGCCCGTGGGTGCCTCGGACACCCAGCTCTCCCAAGGCTCTTAAACGCAGAGCAGCAAGAACCAGGACGTCAGAGTGCTTCCTGGGCCTGGAGTACGGTCCGAGCTGCGTCCCCCGCTGCAGCCTGTCGAGGGCGCCCCAGGCTCAGGCAGGGGGCGAGGGTAATGGGCTGGAGGACACCGTGGGGCCTGGGAACAGGGTGCGAGTGGGTTTTGCTGTGAGGCGGCTCGGGCCGGGTGGCAGCTCCAGGAGGAGAGAGCCCCTTCCTCCGCGGCGCAGGAAGCCGGAGGGAGCGTCCAACCTGTTGAACTTGTGTATTGACAAGTTGTCAAGCTCGGCGGGCGGAAGATTGCCCTGAATTAATTTGTTTATTTAAACTGTTGGTGGTAATTGTCACATCTCCCCTGCCTTTCTCCAGCATACTAGGAGACGGGTTCTCCCTCTTTCCATCCCCTAGCAATCCCGGGACTCGGTTCCTTTTCTCCTGCGGCCCTCAGAGGCCAAAAGCCATTTCGCTGGGGGCGGGGCCTGGGGGTAGGGAGGGTTGTTCTTGGGCCGAGTTGGAAAAGTCTCTGCAGAGACGAGGTGTCTGGCGTGCACGACGCTCCCTCTCTTTTGGATGGGGGCGAGTATACCTGTCTACTCCGGCCCAGAGGGTCTCTGGTTTCCCTGCGAATCCCCTTCCCTGGTCGGGAGGAGCCCTGGACCGACCGAGAACACACTTACTCTTGCTTGAGGCTCTGCCATTATCATGGCACTTTGAGCACGGGCCCCTCTTCTAAGTCTCAGCTTCCGAATCTATTCAGAGTAGTGGTTAGACGATCTCAGAATCCCTTCCTCCCTCAGATTCCTTCTCTCTTCTTCTTTTCACCTCTTGGGCGGTTTTGCCTGCCCAGACTTGACATTGGGGCGGGGCTGGGGGGAGCGCCGCAGCAGCTGTGTCGCGACGTCTCTGATGGCCTGCATACGTTTCTGTTTGCCTCTGCAGCCGTGCAGCACGAGCGGGGGCCTCGGACGTCCACCATCCGCAAGCAAGTGGCCCTCTACTTCCGTGGACACAAGGAGGAGAACGGGGCGGCCGCGCACTTTCCCTCCGCGGCGCTCCCTGCGCCGGCCTTCTTCACTGCGGTCACGCAGCTGGAGCCGCACGGCCTGGAGCTGGCCGCGGTGTCCACCACCCCTGAGCGGCAGACCCTCGTGAGCCTGGCTCAGCCCACGCCCAAGGTCAGCGGCCTTGCTGGGCCCAAAGAGACTCGTGCCAGCGAATGGAGGAGAGGGACGCACCCAGTTCTTCTGAGCTGTGATGCGGCTCAGGCATACTGGGGAGAGAACTCCAGGGTGCTTGGCTGGTCTCTGCATGGAGCTCCAGCCCCCCTGCTCTGCCTTGTTCAGCCAGGGGTGCTCAAACTTGAGTGCACAGTAGAGTCAACCTCCGAGTGGCTACAAGTGTGCAGTCCCGATCTTATCCCCCCAGAAATTTCGTTTCTGCAAGTTTGGGGTGGAGTCCAGGAACCTGCACCTTTAGGAAACACCCACTGATGATCGGTGGTAGGTGGAGCCCTCGTCTAAACCCAGAGGGCAGCCTCAGGTGTTCCTAAAGGCCAGAAGAACCAACGTTCATTTTTAGAGGAGAGGAGTTGGCTACAGCTGGAGGAAGTGCCCCACAATTCCAGATCTTGGCCTGTATGCTCTTGGGTAAAGCCATGAGTTTCTAACACAAGAGAGAAATGTGGAGATCACACTGTTAGAACAGTCTGAGGAATCTGAGTTCATTTCCCATGCTTCCTCACCTACTTCTGAGGCAGGTGGATTTACAGCAGGGTTGATTCCATAGGAGCAGGACCCAGCCTGAACCACCTGGAAAGGCTGCCACCTAAGGCCTACCCTCCAGGCCTCCAGCTGATACCTACTAAGACCCCCACTCCAGGTCGATGAGGGCCTAGGATGTCCCCCAGAGGAGGGACAGCTGCAGCCGCACACTGCAGGGAAGCCAGACACCTGGGCACATGCACACGCACAATATTTAATATTGCTTTCTTACCCTTGATGTGTATAATAAGCTCGGGGAAGTAGTGTTATGAATATGTTGTCAGTTATGAATGGGAATGCTCTGTGAATGATTAAGATGTCTAATTGAAATATTTCCATAATATACTAATCCTTTCTAAAAATACTCATATGCATATTTGTGTTTGGGATGCCTATTAATTTATACTTTTTCACATCTATTTTTATTTACACAAATGCAAGCAGCTCTTGTCTAAATTGGGAGCCAGGCTTGGCACTTGGCTCAGCCCAAGGAAAATTTGCTGCAGGGGATAGAAAAGCCAGAGGACCCTATGGAAGGGAGAGGCTCCCAAAGAATGGAAATGGACCTCCCCCAACCAGTATTACTTTTCAGACTCTATAGATAGAGATGTTTGATTTTTTTGCCTACGGATGGCAACTGCATGTTTAAGCAAAACATCCAAATTCCTTTTTATGCCCTTCCTTGCTTTAATTAGAAAGTAAAAGTTTGTCTCTTCTTGCAAAGCTGTGGTTTCCTCACTTCTAGGTGTCTTTCTTTCTTCCCCACCCAGTACCCCCATGAAGTGAATGGGACCCCAATGTATCTCTATGAAGTGGCCACAGAGTCAGTGTGTGAATCAGCTGCCAGACTTCTCTTCATGAGCATCAAGTGGGCTAAGAGTGTGCCAGCCTTCTCCACGCTGTCTTTGCAGGACCAGGTATGACCAGCAGAGCACTGAAGCCTTGGGAAAAAGAGAGCTGGGAAAGAAGCAGTAGCACTCAGTCTTATAAAACTCACTCCATCCCCGGGTAAACCACCCAAGGCAGGCATCCATTCTTAACAGCAATGTGGAAACTACTTGTTTTTACTTGCTTCTTCCCATGGGCTCAAAATATCTACCTATATGATCCTTAGTAAGAAACATAATTACATTATTTCAGAAAAGCTGGGTCCAGTCTTTGAAAAACACACATACAAGAACATTACCTCTTTTTGTTTGATTGAAAGAGCAAATATAATACCAATTTTAAAATTGTAATGATTTTCTAAAACTGTCGATGAAACAATGTTTTACTAAGAGCGTTGGAACTGAGAGAAGTAGAAGGTGGTAAGAGTAGTAGATTTTCGGAACTGATGTTATTATTTATATTCTCAGCTTTATGTTCTCCATTGTGATGCTCCCAGTTTTGGTCATTAATTGATCAGCTTGTAAGACCAAGAGGCACAGTGCACACCTCCTGCAGGCTAGGATCTTCCTTGATTCTTCATGTTCTTCATGTGTTTTTAGACATTTTGTAAACAAATAGGCATTTTGCTTAATTCTGTGGCTGTAAATGACATTCAGAGGAAGAAAAAGTGTGTGCAGTGAAACATTGTATTGTACTGAGAACCAGAAATTTTGTTGTTAGGAATATTAGAAATGCTAACATTTTTCTAACCTTAAAGGAAAGAAAGAAAACAAAGTGTTCCCAACCGTTGGCTGTTACCAGTGCATTCACAGGAATTAATGACAAATTTTCCAAAAGGCTAATATGTAGTTCTAAAAGCAAAGGATTTATTTCTTCAATTCATTTCATACCTAATTAAAACATAATAGTGGCCCTTTATATGAAGTATGTTTCCCACGGAAAGATCAGGCAATGTGCTAAAAGCATTTCATCTTCTAGCATGAGATGTTCTTTTTTTCATGGCCTGCCCTTTCAAATATGGCCAGAATTAGATATTGTTTACCTTGCATTTTACAATTATTTCCTGTACTTAATGCAATAAAACTAAAAATAAAACATATAAAAATTAAAACCTTTGGTCTAATTGTGATTTTGGTTACAAGCCTTCATGATTCAGCTCTTAGCTCCCAAAAGAAATCCTTTTACATAAATCATTTAGAATTGGCTGGTTTTTAGTTTTGAGATTTTTTAAGGTAGTTAGGTCCTATCTTTGAACAGGTTTACTGCTTAACTCTAACCATTTGCTGTGTGTGTGTGTGTGTGTGTGTATAGATTGGCTTTTTTTTTTTTTTTTTCCAAAACAAGTATTTGTATACTCTCACCCAAACAAAATGTACTTACTGTCTGCCACTTAGCCCTTTGGTAGAAATCCTTCGACAAAGAGCAAACTGCAGTGAAATGGAATCTGGTATATTAATTTGGAAAAAGAGACAGATTTTCATTTTAAATATTCAGTAGCACATTTTGTTAGAATAAAAATGACAAGCACCTTGATGCTGTCCATTTATGGGTCTCAGAAAAATCAAGCAGTGAGACGAGGAAAACTCAGCAAAACCCGATTAACATAATTACACCCTGATTTCCCCCAATGCCTCTTGGGAATTAGTGATCTCTGTCTCTCTCCCAGCCCAGCCCCCTCAACCCTCCAGGAAGATGGGGACCCAGCTCTGCAAGTGTCTGAGGAATCCTCAACCCTGCTAATAGCAGCATTCTCTGTGAGGGGAATCCACCTGCTGGGCTGCTGGCATTTCATAAAGCCTCGGTCTCTAGAGGAGCTTCTAGGTGGTCAGGAATGGGTGGATACAAGGACAAGAAGGGCAAATCCTTTTCTGAGAGAAGGAAACTTTGGAGAATTGGAATGGCTGACTCTCAAATCCATGTGCATATCTATAGGCACCTTTTCAAAAGGAAAATATGGGAAAATAAGGGAAAGCTAGAATATTCAGAAAAAATTACCAAGACAGGCATTTAAAACACTTTTTAAAATAATGGAAATTTACATAGTGAAATTGTTTATAAATTTATAAATTACACACTATATTATATTATACATCTATTGTATGACAGCTGATGCTTTTGGAAGATGCTTGGAGAGAACTGTTTGTTCTAGGAATAGCACAATGGGCCATTCCGGTTGATGCTAACACTCTACTGGCTGTATCTGGTAAGAATTGCACAATTTAATGACTTTGTTGTAGAAATTACCATAAAAATACATTACTGAAAAAAGAACAACATGTAAAGAATAACAAATTCCTGCTGAACAATAGAGTATACCTGTCATTTATAAATCTATATTTAAATGCAAATAATGTTGTTTTGTTGTATTCATGACTGCTTGCATTGTTATTTAAATGCAAATTACTGTGTTTGTTATCATCCAAGAGAAGATTTTATATTAACTTTCATACAATATAGCCAGTTTACATGGAATCAGATATCTTAGAGTGACAATTGAATAGATATTGATATGCAGGATTTTGTCAAAAATCAATATTAAATCATGAAAATGCCTTCATATTAGAGTATTTATCCCATATTTTTATTCTAGGCATGAACGGTGACAACACAGATTCCCAGAAGCTGAACAAGATCATATCTGAAATACAGGCTTTACAAGAGGTGGTGGCTCGATTTAGACAACTCCGGTTAGATGCTACTGAATTTGCCTGTCTAAAATGCATCGTCACTTTCAAAGCCGGTAAGCAGACACAGACCCCTGTTTCTTCTCCTTCCCCAGTTTTGCCACCTCACTAATTCAGCCATCTCGAAGTTTGAACTGACCTTTGCAAAAAGAGGTGATGGTTTTCAAGGGAGCTGATAATCTTAATCTGGCCCCATTTTTGATTGCTATGGGAACCTGCATGTTCTGCTGGGCATCCACTTCCACAGAGGTGCATTCCCAGACCCAATTTCTTCTTTTTCTGTCTATTTTTAATTTTTTAAATTTTTTTTTGAGATGGTGTCTTGCTCTTGTCACCCAGGCTGGAGTCCAATGGCACCATCTCGGCTCACTAGAACCTCTGCCTCCTGGGTTTAAGCAATTCTCCTGCCTCAGCCTCTCGAGTAGCTGGGATTACAGACACGTGCCACCATGTCCAGCTAATTTTTGTATTTTTAGTAGAGACAGGGTTTCACCATGTTGGCCAGGTTGGTCTCAAACTGCTGACCTCAAGTGATCCGCCTGCCTCGGCCTCCCAAAGTGCTGGGATTACAGGCATGAGCCACCGTGCCTGGCTCCCAGATGCAATTTCTATGCTGTCTATCACAGTTTCCTGGTCTTCATTTCTAGTTCCTACACATAGTGGTTCTGAACTGAGAAGCTTCCGGAATGCTGCTGCCATTGCGGCCCTTCAAGATGAGGCTCAGCTAACGCTCAACAGCTACATCCATACCAGGTGACCCTTGTTTGCCTTGAACATGTACTTAAGAAAATTGCCTCCATTGTGAATGTCTGAGCAGGCGGTAATAAGCCAGTTCAAACATTGTGACTAATTATCTTGTTGCCAGCCAGTTAATTTAGGGAGAATCCATGTCGTTACCTATCTCTCAGGGTGGGTGAGAGGAGCAAATCTAATTAGATGATCAAACTGAAAGCACTGTCAGACATATTACAGTTGTCCTGGTGGAACAAACTAATCCGTCAAAATAATGGAACAACATTTGTGTGAATGGGTATGGAGGGGTCAAAAATGAAGCCAGGCCAGGCACGGTGGCTCACGCCTGTAATCCCAGCACTTTGGGAGGCTAAGACAGGTGGATCACGAGGTCAGGAGATCGAGACCATCCTGGCTAACATGGTGAAACCTCGTCTCTACTGAAAAATACAAAACAATTAGCCAGGCTACTCGGGAGGCTGAGGCAGGAGAATGTCGTGAACCTGGGAGGCGGAGCTTGTAGTGAGCCAATATTGTGCCACTGCACTCCAGCCTGGGTGACAGAGTGAGACTCCATCTCAAAAGAAAAAAAAAAAAATGAAGCCCAGAGTGTCATGGTTGGTATGTGAGAGAGTGGCCACATCATCCTTGAGAAAACACAGGTGCCTTCCTTCAGATGCCAATCTCAAATGAAAGGATGAGAGAACTTTCCAGAGAGGTTTTTTTTTGAGACAGGGTCTTGCTCTGTTGCCCAGGCTGGAAGGCTGAAGTGCAGTGGCATGTGAGCATGGCTCACTGCAGCCATGAACTCATGGGCTTATACAATCCTCCCACCTCAGCCTACTGAGTAGCTGAGACTACAGGTGCATGCCACCACACCCAGCTTATTTATTTATTTATTTATTTTTTTATTTTTGAGATGGAGTTTCACTCTTTTACCCAGGCTGGAGTGCAGTGGTGCAATCTCTGCTCACTGCAACCTCCGCCTGCAAGCGATTCTCCTGCCTCAGCCTCCCAAGTAGCTGGGATTACAGGTGCCTGCCACCACACCTGGCTAATTTTTGTATTTTCAGTAGAGGTGGGGTTTCACCATGTTGGCCAGGCAGGTCTTGAACTCCTGACCCTGTGATCTGCTTGCCTCGGCCTCCCAAAGTGCTGGGATTACAGGTGTGAGCCACCACGCCTGACACAACTAGCTAATTTTTAAAGTTTTTGTAGAGACAAGGTCTCGCTATGTTGCCCAGGCTGGTCTCGAACTCCTGGCCTCAAGTGATCCTCCCACCTAAGTCTCCCAAAGTGCTGGGATTACAGGCCTGGGCTACTATGCCCAGCCTAGAGAAGTCATCTTTTCACCTATCATAACTGTTGTTTGGCCTTGGTGACTGGTATCTGTTGTTTTGAGTCATAACATCTACCAGGTTACTTCTGGCCATGCAGGGCCCACATGCAGAGGCTGTTCTTGACTGTTTGTAGGAATTCTCAGAGACTGGGGCTCCAACAAAGCTCCTCCTGGCCCAGCACTGGGCAAGCCCATCAAGAAGTATAGACTGGGGGCTGAGGCGGCTCACACCTGTAATCCCAGCACTTTGGGAGGCCAAGGCAGGCAGTTCACTTGAGCTCAGGAGTTCGAGACCAGCCTGGGCACAACATGGCATGACTCTGTCTCCACCAAAAATTAAAAAAAAAAAAAAGAAGTATAAATTGTATTATGCCATTAAGGAAAAAAAAAACAAAAAACCTGGCTTTTAAAGATAAATGGAACCTTTCTAGTTTCCTGAGTTAGGACTGTGGTAGATTTGAGGTTGGAATAGAGTTGCTATTCTCTAGGCTGATTTGAAAGGAACCTGCGAAAGCCCATCTCCATAATCTCAACATCAGCTATAGACACTGTGGTGGGAATAAATACATCAAATGGGTAGAGGCTGTTAATGCCTCCCTCAACTAATGGGTCAGAGAAATCCCAAGTCAACTCTGTCCATTTGGGGTGATACCACTTCTGCTAAGGTCTCCCTATTTCTATCATAAACCCTCTTTTGAACACTAAATGAATAAAACTGTTCCCTGTCCATGGAATATCACTGAAACTATGTTGATAGTGCACCCGTATATGTTTTTCCAAATTAAAATGCCAGGATTTGAAATTTTTAATGCATATGGAATTACAGAATATATATAGTAGGCAGTTAATATTTGTTCAAAATTATTAAATGGAGCAGTACATAATCTGGGTACTTCCACTAACTTGTAGGCCAGGCAGAGTGGCTCACGCCTGTAATCCCAAGCACTTTGAGAGTTCAAGGAGGGCGGATCACCTGAGGTCAGGAGTTCAACACCAGCCTGGCCAACATGGTGAAACCGGTCTCTACTAAAAATATAAAAGTTATCTGGGTGTCATGGCATGCACCTGTAGTCCCAGCTACTCGGGAGGCTGAGGCAGGAGAATCGCTTGAAGCTGGGAAGTGGAGGTTGCAGTGAGCCGAGATTGTGCCACTCTACTCCAGCCCCAGGTAACAGAGTGAGTGAGACTCTGTCTAAAAAACAAACAAACAAAAAATAAAAAAACAAAAAACCAAAAACTAACTTGTATGTCCTAACTGACCTTTGACATTTAGAACCATTATGGTATTAAGAACTTAAAAATGAGGCCGGGTGTGGTGGCTCATGCCTGTAATCCCAGCACTTTGGGAGGCCGAGGTGGGCGGATCACGAGGTCAGGAGATCAAGACCATCCTGGCTAACATGGTGAAATCCCGTCTCTACTAAAAATATAAAAAATTAGCCGGGCGTGGTGGTGGGCGCCTGTAGTCCCAGCTACCTGGGAGGCTGAGGCAGGATAATGGCGTGAACCCGGGAGGCGGAGCTTGCAGTGAGCTGAGATCCGGCCACTGCACTCCAGCCTGGGCGACAGAGCAAGACTCCGTTTCAAAAAAAAAAAAAAAAAAGAACTTAAAAATGAGAAGAACATGGTATCCAGTTATTGATTCAGTCAAGCCTTTGCCGAGTATTGGCCACATGCGGGGCTGCAGGTGGGCACTATGGGATACCAGAAGGAGCAAGACACTGCCCCTTATCATCTCAAGCAGTGGGCAGCAGTGTCACTCCAATCCAAATAGAGAAGAGAGGAAAGCAATGTGGAGAGTGTGAGAGATGAATCCTAGACAGAGGGAGTGAGGGACAATTGGAAAGGCTGAAAGTCTGATTGGTGGAGGAAGGAACATGAGAGTTGGTCCTTCAATAGGAGGAGGATTTCAGCAGGAGAGAAGTTGTGTCTTGAGAGCGGTGGAGGAGCTGGTAGGTGTCCTGTGGGAAGTGCCAGGGAGGTGAGTGAGGAGGGGAGCCTGGTGTGCCGGGAGCTGCTGATAGGGTGGCCCAAGAGAATTCAACCATGGGTTAACAACAGCCTATTTTAGAGAAATGGCAAGGAAACTACATCCCCCCAACATCCCAAAAGAAGAAAATCATGTGTGGAAAAAACACATCTGCTTTGCCATGGAATTCGTATTATTTCTATTAAATATTAGAATAGTAAATATTAAATAAGTATCTTATTTCTTATTAAATAATGGAATTATGGAATTTCTTATTTTATGGAATTATTATTTCATTCTGATATCAGTTACAGCTGTAATTTAATATTTATATCTAGGGTCATACATGTGACAAAAATGACTATGCCTTATTTCTTAGCCCTTCAAATCAGTGAACACTTTTGCCTCCAGCACTTTCCTGTCTAGAAAAATAAAATCTGAAATTGAAATGAAAAGTTAACATGCAAACTGAAACTGAGCCTAATTGTATATTACAGCTCTCTAAGCTATTTCTCTAATTATCCAGGATGTAAGAAGGAGCCTAGGAATTGACATTCCACACAAACTATATGCTATACTGAAGATCAAATGTGCAAATCTGTAATAGACCTAAAACACTTAAACCTGAAAGAAAATCCAATTATTGATGCTAATGGATGAAGACAAGGGCATAGATATTCTAAAAGATAATTTTGATTAGTCAGACTCCCTCTCTCTCTGTGTCTGTCTCTCTCTCTCTCTCTCTCTCTCACACACACACACACACACACACACACACACACACACACATTTTTGTTTTGAATGCCCAGGCTGTGTTGCAGTGGTGCAGTCGTGGCTCACTGCAACCTCTGCCTCCTAGGCTTAAGCAATTCTCCCACCTCTGCCTTCCGAGTATCTGGGACTACAGGTGCCCAGCGAATTTTTGTAGAGATGAGCCTTGCTTTGTTGCCCACGCTCATCTTGAACTCCTGGGCTCAAGCGATGCTCTTGCCTCAGCCTCCCAAAGTGCTGGGATTACAGGTATGAGCCCACCACACCTGACCTCATACATTGCTATTTCTGGTGGTACCGTATGCTACATATAATAGACAATTAATTTTTGTTGACTGACTAACCAACCCTTTCCCAACTAGAGAATAAAATAAGTGGGAGAGTAGATGAGTGGGTAATCTGTTTGCAGAAAATCAGGAGTTGGTTGTCTATGGATTCCCCCAAATTCATCCTTTCCGAAGGTGATGATTTCTCGCAGTGGTTTATCACCATGGGAAACGTTCAGCATGTTGGGTGGATGCGCAGATGGCAGAGGTCGTCCAGGCAGCCACTGCCTCCAACTTGCTGCAGAATTATCTCTACTATGCCTGGTCCTGGGAAGGGAAATAGAGCTGTTGAAGAAAAAACTGGCCAAGGTGAAAGGGAGACATGGATTTGGGGATTACTTTCCAAGAAACATTAGAAATACATTCAACAAGGAGAACAAGTGGTAGGATTTCAGTTTTTTTTTTTTTTTTTTTTTTTTTTTTTTTTTTTTTAATGTAGATAAGCTTCGCCATTTCCACACCACACTACTAGATGTGGTCTGGTGGCCCCTGTCCCCAGGTGGTCATGAAGCTGGGCAGTGAAAGAGTCAGCTGAGGTCCTGAGAGGCCCAGAATGAACTATAAGCCTTGTATTCTGTGGAAGAGAAGGACTCTTATGTGCCCAAAGCTAAATAGACAAGCATGAAAGTTGCTCCCCTGAACTTTATTTGCAGGGTGGAGTTATTCGGTAGTTAAACACAGCCACCTGACTCCTTCGAAAGAATTTTGATATCCCTTAGCTTCTAGCACCTTGTGGCCTGGGTTGAACCCAGCTTAGTCACAGATGTGTATCCCGGAAGGTCAGTTTTTTGGGTGTTTCATTTCAGTGGAGGGAGCCTTCCTTATGTATATTGATATCTAATTCTAACTATTGGCTGAAGAAGTATCAGGGCTGCAGTGAGGAGGTGGGTGCAGGCATCTAAAGGCAGCAGAAGATTGAACTTGCACATCTGAGCACAGATATATGTTGGACATCAAGAGAGGAAATTGTTAAGCAATTTCTCACATCTTTAATTACATGCCAATTTCATTGACATGAGAGTTGGGTGGCACTGCCCCAACAGAACTTAGTCTTTAATTTGCAGTGTAATAAGGATGGAATTATTCCTGAGAGAGACTAAGTATAATGCCTGAATAATAATTTGGAGAATTGCTTAGAAAAAGAAGCCATTTTATGTGAGGGAAATAGCCTTGTGAAGGAGTCCTGAGAATTAGAAAATGTGTATTCTGTTGCTAGCTTTATCCTCAACGTCCTGGTCATTTTCTATAATGGAAATCTTAAATTTATTATTTGGCTTAAAATTAGTACTATGTTTCTTAAAATTCTTTTTTTCCCCAAACAAAATGCAATCCTTTTGTTAATGTACAGAGAGTGTCTGTGTGATTTTGGCAGCATCATTTATGGTCTCCCTGCCTCAAGCAGTCTACCTGCAAAACAGGGACAACAGTGCCTGTCCAGAACTTTGCCGCAGGGAGACTGCGTTATTCAGGACACCTAGATCAGGAATGCAGGAGATGATGTATGTTCAAGTATAAGACGTTAGTTTCCATGAGGAATGGACTCTGACCTTGTTTTCATGGCTTCTCATATTCCAGATATCCCACTCAACCCTGTCGCTTTGGAAAACTCCTGTTGCTTTTGCCAGCTTTACGTTCTATTAGCCCATCAACTATAGAAGAAGTGTTTTTCAAAAAAACCATTGGCAATGTGCCAATTACAAGACTGCTTTCAGATATGTACAAATCCAGTGATATCTAAGCTCACAAGGTACCCACTTTTCAGGATGGGACAGTATCAGATGAACTTCGACCCGTGGAGAACAAGCCTCAACTAACAAACCCTTCAGGAAGCATACACCGGGGAATGTGTAGCCTTCAGGAAAAAATGCCAATTGACACGAAACATTCCAGTAGCTATGACCTGCCGCCCTGACCAGGGTGGGGAGGCTGGGAAGGAGAGGGGTACAACAGGACCGCCTGCGCTGAAAACTCACTGCTGCCATGTCCTGGGAGGGGGCAAACTGGGGGTTGCCACAGGCCATGCCATTCTGCCTCTTACCTGGAAGATCAGGCTGAACGATCAAAAGCTGAAACATAAGTAGTGCTTTCTTTTCCTTTTTAGCATATAAAGTTTGGTAACCAAATATAGCTCTGTGTATAACATCGTACTGCGGCCTTCAGAACTACGTTATGTTGGAGCATTTATTTTAAAAATAATGGTAGGTTTTAAATTAAAAGTGTTATCAAAAGTTTCCCCTCTATTGTAATACATTATTAAATGGCCTTCAGAACTGAGTTAATAAGTGAAAAGTAGCTTATGCTATGTGATTTGCTTTTTCGCTATCTTCTTTTTTCTTTTCTTTCTCTTTCTTTTGTTCTTTCTTCTTCTTCTTTTTTAATACCATAGGCCAGGCAACCTTGTCAAAGGAATTGGTGGACAAAACGAGATTCTCACCAGGACTTCAGGTTGGATAACATCTCAAAAAGAGAAGAGCTTTACTAAAAGAACATAAGTCAAGGGAGGACGAATCAAAACAGCAAAACCAAATAAAGTGGAGATGAGTGATTGAGTGAGGTAGATTGCTGTCCCGTTAACATAGTGCTGAAACCAAAGGCAGTGGGGGTCCAAACTCGTGGTGCAGCAAGTCACACCAGACAGGAAACGAGTATGGACGTAATTGCAGAAGGAACTTCAAGGAGATGAATGCTAAGAGGGTTCTTGATTGATCCATTGCTAACAGCCTGAGACTCTTCAATGCCTTTCCGAAAACTGGTTTCTAGTAAAGCCTTGAATGAACACACACACACACACACACACACACACACACACACACAGACACACACACACACACACCATCCTACACTTTAAGCTGCTCCTTTGGTATGACTCTATACTTATGGAAATGTAGAAACAAACATTTTTAAATAGCTGCTGTACTTTTCACATTTTGATTTATTAGGTACTAGCACTGAGGGAAAACATTCAGCACTTGGACTATCATAGGAGGAGTAAAACTTTCCTTGTACAAAGTGAATTAACTGATTTGTGAAGTTAAAAGGTTGTACTCATTGTATTTACAAAGAATAAAAATATATTGAATTTAAATGAACTCTGCCTGATTTCTTACCCTCCCTCTCTGGCTGGTTCTCACCCACCAGAAACAAGGTAGGGGCAACAGCTGGTGTTAAAACTGAAGCTCGGAGCACTCCAGCACAGAGCCTGCAGAACCGAACTACAAAGGCAATTTCCTTCTTACAGTGAATACCATTTGGAAAATGATGAATAAAGAAATAAAACATAAGATTCTGTTCTCTACAGCTCTCAAATGTAATTGCATCTGTTAGAAAAATTGCTGTGTGAGGAAGAAAGAGGCCGATTAACGGAGTCTTCATTCCTTCCTCTGTTTCTAACTCTCTTGCCAACATTTCAATCCTGACCAGACACTTGAAACCATTTAATGATCAAAAATATGAAGTATGATAAAGTTCATATGGTGAGTAAGATGTGGAAGGAGCAGTAGAAAGGTCATCCAGATGTTCCCAGCAAGCCTTAAGGCACTGGTCCCACAAGCAAAGGCCAGAGATAGAAATCAGAGGTGCCCAAGGCCACAGGCACTGTGGACTCCTTTTGGGTGGCAGCTCCAGCAAGAGATGCTCGTGCCTCTGCTCTTGCTAAAATGGCCTTACAGACTGCATATGTGAAATTTCAGCCGTGCACTTCTTGTCTACTTATTCTACAAAGAATGAGAATTGGTCTTAAAGAAAAGCACAGTACCCAAAGATTGTGCAAAATGTCCCTTGCAACACTGTTTGTATTTAACAACTTTAATATCCATTGACAGAGAATAGGTACATTGTAGTGAATACAGACAATGTCGCCATAGGCAAAGTGAATGGCTAGAGCTAATGTATCAACATGGGTAAATCTGAAATACAGTGTGTTTGTGTGTGTTATGGGGAAAGTAAATTGCAGAGGACACATACAGCTTAGTATCATTTATATAAAGTTTTACAACCTACAGAACAATACTAGACAATGTATATGAGTATATAAATGTATAGGAAACATTTAAAATAGGCATGAGTATTATAAATACTAACTGCTTGATAGTGGCTACTTCCAAGAGATGGGATGGGTGAAGGGTACTTAGAGGACCCTCAAATGTTTCTGTAATGGTTAATTTCATAAGAAAAAAAAAACTCAAACAAATATGAGATCAATGACAAGATTTAGTAAAGCTGAGTGATGGGTCCAAGGCTGTTCATCTGTATCAGTCAAGTTTTCCTTCAATAATACTGAAAAACAAACATCCCTCAAAGCTTACACCAACAAACTCTTATAACTTGCTCACAGGACTGCCAGTCTCGTGTGCGTGTGCAGGGCTTGGCTGGGATCAGCTGGAGCTGACTCCAGGCTATAGTTTGGGTTTAAATATGCTCCAGGGAGTCTGGGGGAGGTGACTCACACCTGTAATCCCAGCACTTTGGGAGACTGAGAAGGCAGATCACAAGCCCAGGAGTTCGAGACCAGCCTGTGCAACAAGGTGGAACCCAGTCTCTACTAAAAATACAAAAAATTAGCCAGGTGTGGTCATGTGCACCTGTGGTCCTAGTTACTTGGGAGGCTAAGGTGGGAGGATCACTTGAGCCCAGAAAGTCGAGGCTGCAGTGAGCTGTGATCATGCTACTGCACTCCAGCCTGGTGACAGAGTGAGACCCTGTCTCAATAATAAATAAATAAATAAGCTTCAGGGTTTCCTCATCCTAGACTAGCAACTTTCCTAGGATAACTTCTTTTCATGGCAACATGCAGAAGTGCAAGAGGCTGATGCAAAGACATTTACACCTGCTACTGACTTCACATTGCTTACTTTCCCCTGGCCACAGCTAGATCGATGGCCAACCTTCCCAACCTTAAGTGGGCAGAGAAGTGTACTCCTCCCATGGAGGTGGAGTGAGGGGAGAAGATTCACTGAACTATAACAAAACCTAGTACAATCACAATCTACTTTAGTCTATTATAAATATTCTCAGGAAAATTAAAAGAGAGTAAGATTCTTGGAACAAGCCACAGAATACTGATTCCTACTGGGATGACTTTTGTTTCAGGCATCTCTGCCATTATTTGAAAAAAAAAAAAAAAAAAAAAAGAAGCTGGCCTCCAACATTTGAAAAAGCCCAGAATTTAAAGCATTTAAAACTCAGTAACAGTCTCCTATGGGATTTTGGGGTTTCTGCTAGATGTAGCCTGACGATGGGCTCCTTTGGGTTCTTGAAGAACATTACTACGTGCATGGACTTAAGGCAGGTATTCTCCATGGTCTCTGTGGTCGGTGATGTGGGGGAGGCTCAACAGTGGTCTGTGAATACACAAGTTCAACATATACAATCCAAATAAGAGATGCATTCAGCCAAGTGATTATTGCAGTTAAAAAAAAAAAAAAGTCTTCAGTGCTTCTCCTTTTTTTTTTTTTTTTTTTTGACAGAGTCTCACTCTGTCTCCCCGGCTGGAGTGCAATGGCCCGATCTCGGCTCACTGCAACCTCTGCCTCCCGGGTTCTAAGTGATTCTCGTCCCTCAGCCTCTGGAGTAGCTGGGATTACAGGCACAGGCCCACGCCCGGCTAATTCTGTGTTTTTAGTGGAGACGGGGTTTCACCATGTTGGCCAGGCTGGTCTCAAACTCCTGACCTCAGGTGATCCACCCGCCTCAGCCTCCCAAAGTGCTGAGATTACAGGTGTGAGCCAGTGCGCCCAGCCTAGAGCTTCTCCTTTGATAAATGTTTTTTCTAAATCTGGGAGGGTCACTTTTCAAAAGTGTTATTTACATATCATGGCAATTAGGAATGATGTCTTACATTTGCGTTTAACTTACTTTTAGTTATCCTTTGATACAAGAGAAGAGAGAGAACAGGGGGTGAGTTCAGGCGCTGAATTGAGACTCCTGTTATTTTACATAGAGATTAGGTCTTCATTCCAATGTAGGAGCCCAAGCACTGAATCCAATGGCCAGAGATTGCTCATGGCTGCCTTCTTTACACATTTTTATAAAAATGGTAACACTACTTTTCTGCAAGTTTCTTTTTTTGCCTAAGGCTATCTCTCCTGATGAATACATATGGCTCTACCTCATTCAATTTAACATCTATCTAGTATTTCATTTTAAGGATGGACCACCGTGTACCCAACTAATTCCTTGTTCAGGAACTTGGTTTGCTTGCAGTGTTTCACTATAATAAATTAAACTGCAAAGAACTCACCTTCCACGTTCAGTTTTGTGGGTTTGGGGGGTGTTTCTGCAGGATAAATTCTTAGAAGTGGCATTTCTGGGTCAAAGATTATATGCATTTTTAATTTTGACAGATACAGCCAAATGGCTCTCCAAAGAGTTGTATCAATTTGCACTCCTGCCAAGAGGGTATGAGAGGGCCCACTTCATTGCTCAGAATTTAAAAGTGCTTAATCAGACACGGGCTTGATGAAAACTTCAGAAGCTGTTAGAAAAATACAGAGAATGCGTATGTTTCTATTGTGAATATGCCTCTGCTACAATGCTTACTGGACTCATTAAGTAGGTCTCACCCTGTACTGATAGTCAGAGTTTGGTTGCACCAAATTTTTAGTGCAGGCCACTTCTAAGAACTTTTGGGAGTGCCCATGCTACAGTGAAGTTTGAGAGAAAGGGTAAATGAAAATGTGAAAATGTAGAACCAGGTTGGCTGACGCTTTTTATTTTATTTTAAAAATTTAATTTAAAAATTTTTTTGAGATAGTATCCCACTCTATCACCCAGGCTGGAGTGCGATGGCACCATCTAGGCT
Source organism: Macaca thibetana thibetana (assembly GCF_024542745.1). NCBI lineage: Eukaryota > Metazoa > Chordata > Mammalia > Primates > Cercopithecidae > Macaca > Macaca thibetana. Next base: position 156,961,699 of record NC_065581.1, on the reverse strand, counting down.
TACTGCAACCTCCGCCTCCTGGACTTAAGTGATCTTCCCACCTCAGCTCCCAAGTAACTGATACTACCATGCTCGGCTAATTTTTTTGTAGAGATGGGGGTCTTGCCATGTTGCCCATGATGGTCTCGAACTCCTGGACTCAAGTGATCTGCCCATCTCAGCCTCCCAAAGTTCCGTGATTATAGGCGTGATAATTTTTTTTTTTTTTTTTTGAGACAGAGTCTTGCTTTGTCACCCAGGCTGGAGTGCAGTGATACAATCACAGTTCACTGCAGCCTCCAACTCCTGGGCTCAAGGGATCCTCCCACCTCAGCCTACTGAGTAGGCTAGGAGTAAATGTGCATGCCATCATGCTCAGCTAAATTTTTTACTAAATTCTTTTTCTTTGCAGAGACAGGGTCTAAGCTATGTTGGCAAGGCTGGTCTCAGATCCTGGCCTTGAGTGATCCTCCTACCTCAGCCTCCCAAAGCACTGGAATTACAGGTGTGAGTCACTGCACTTGGCTGGCTTATGCTTTCTACTACTAAGATGCTGCTCTAAGGATCTTGTACTATGCATTTTACAATACCTTTTTGAAAACAATCAGTTCTAGAAATTGAAGAACAACAACTCTCTTTAACTGAATAACTCCAGTACCTTTACCACAAATCACAAATGGTTTCTTTTCAATGTAGTCTTCATTTTTAATAATGTTTTTAGATTTTTGAAACTCATTTTGTAACATTGCTGAATATTGAATATTGCTGACCTCAATAAAGACCGTCAGGGAGCCTCATCAGATCTTTTACCGTACACTGTGAGGCAGGCTTGTCAGCAATGTGGCAGACGGCAGACTCTCAGATGAAGAAACCAGGATGTTGCCACATATCCTGGGCATCTTCATGATGTGCGAAGATGTTGCAATGCTCTGCTGGGAAACCATGGGTGGAGGCAATGTATTGAGGAGACTAAGGTCATAGTTTGCATTTTCAGGTGAACCGGGTGGCCTTATTCTGTCCATGGAACTGATATCTCTACTCTCTGTCAATCCCTATGTCCCAGGAAACTGAGCAAGAGTCAGGAGAGACCTGGACTCTTCTACCATGCAGGCTAGAAAACAGCTCACAGCTCCCGACCCCCGACGGTCAGAACAGAGCATCCTGTTTGACACAGCAATGGGCCTAGTAGAAGGAGCATTGGCCAGGGGGAAGAGACTGAGGTTCCAGTTGTGACCAGTGTGATCTCTGGCAGGTCAGCTAACCTGTTTGCACCACTGGGTTTTTCGTCTGTGAAAGGAGTATTAGGCTCAGTGATGCCTAATTTTCCTCCTTCTGTTCTAAAATCTCATCATCATCTTTAACTGGTGTGGTGCTAGGAGACCCCAGAAGAAATTCTCTTTTGTGGAAGAATTAATCAGAGTGCCCAGGTGCAGTGGCTCACACCTGTAATCCCAGCACTTTGGGAGGCCAAAGCGGGAGGATTGCTTGAGGCCAGGAGTTTCAGACCAGCTTGGACAACATGCTGAGAAAAAGAAAGAAAAGAAAGAAGGTAAGGGAAAGGGAAAGAAAGGAAAGGAAAAGAAAGGAAGAAAGAAAAGAGAGAAGAAGGAAAGGAAAGAAAAAGAAAGGAAAGGAGAAAGGAAAGGAAGGAAAGGAAAGGGAAAGGGAAAGGAAAGAATAAAAGAACCAATCAGATTAAGCACATTTGCAAATGTGTTCAACCTTGGCCACTTACTTCTTTTAGACTGGTCCTTCTCAATCTTTGTTGCACATGGAATCACCTGGGGAGTGTTAAAAATGCTCAGTGTCCAAGTTGTACCCCAGATAGATTACACTAGCATTTCTGGGCCAGGGCCAGGCATCAGTGTTGTTTTGTTTGCTTGTTTGTTTGTTTTTTGAGACGGAGTCTCATTCTGTCGCCCAGGCTGGAGTGCAGTGGAAACAATCTCAGCTCACTGCAAGCTCCGCCTTCCGGGTTCACGCCATTCTCCTGCCTCAGCCTCCCCGAGTAGCTGGGACTACAGACGCCTGCTACCACATCTGGCTAATTTTATTTTATTTTTTTGTAGTTTTAGTAAAGACAGGATTTCACCATGTTAACCAGGATAGTCTCGATCTCCTGGCCTCATGATCCATGCACCTTGGACTCCCAAAGTGCTGGGATTACAGGCTTGAGCCACCGCGCCCAGCTGGCATCAGTGTTTTTAAGGCAATTCCAGTGTGCAACTAAAGATGAGAAGCCCTGATGCTGGCCTTTGGTCAAGAACCCTGGAAAAGGGGCTCATCTTCAGGCTCCAGAGTCGTCTGTGCCCTCATCCGTCATGCCTGGTTGGTCTCCCCCTACTTTCTGGTGACCTTTTAAAAAGTTAATTCTTTCCCCTCTTTTTTGCTCTGGCTTGTCATTGAACTCACCCAGCTGATTATGGCGCTTATGATTGAGAACCTCTTCTGACCGCTTCCCTTTCCCCAGAAATTAACATGATCATTAAGGCTTATAATTTTACTCACCAGTGCTATCAATCAAGGGGCTGCAAAAAGGAGTTAAGAGTCCTTTTGTAATTGGCAGCAGCCTGTGATTTGGAGCAGAGCATCCAGGGTCTGTGGGAGGCTGGAGGTGGGGAGGGCCTGGGGTGCAGGGAGGGGCTCTGTCCCCCTTGAGCTGACTCCTAAAGCTTCCCCCAGGGGCTAGCGAGTTTCAGTCTTCCTCTTCCCTGAATATCAAAATAAGGAAGCCAGTTCTTGCCAACGGGACTCCAGGGTCACCCCAAGCTCTGCCATAGGAAGGAAGGTCTCTCAAGGCATCCCTGGGATAAGGAAGATCAGGGAATTTTGTATACACTAGGCAACCCAGGTCTGGCTGGGGAGGGGCAGTGGGCCCAGATTATCTGTAGTTCAGAAGTGGGATTGAGACTGTCAAACCCAAGAAGGCGATCCATCCTTCCCTAGTCCCCTTGGAACCTTGTTTAGGGCAACAAAAACAACAGCTGAGCCTGATGCAATGCACCCTCCGCCGCTCCCCACAGCCCAGGCAACTCCATGCTCCTTCCACATGCAGCGAGCTGCAGAATCGCAGTGCCCTGGGACAAGGGCTGACCTTCCCTTCTGGGAGGGCTGGGCTGTCTGAAGACATCTCTGGCCCATGTAGTGCCTTGTGGTATATTTTACAGCTACATGGTAAGTGGCATGTGTGCCAGAGGTGATAGGGTAGTTATTCTCTCTTTCTCTCTCTCTCTTTTTTCTTTCTTTCTTTTTTTTTTTTTTTTTTTGAGACGGAGTCTCGCTGTGTCTCCCAGGCTGGAGTGCAGTGGCCTGATCTCGGCTCACTGCAAGCTCCGCCTCCCGGGTTCACGCCATTCTCCTGCCTCAGCCTCCCGAGTAGCTGAGACTACAGGCACCCGCCACCACGCCCGGCTAGTTTTTTGTATTTTTTAGTAGAGACGGGGTTTCACCGTGTTAGCCAGGATAGTCTCGATCTCCTGACCTCGTGATCCACCCGCCTCGGCCTCCCAAAGTGCTGGGATTACAGGCTTGAGCCACCGCGCCCGGCCTTTTCTTTCTTTTTTTGAGAAAGTGTTTCACTCTGTCACCTAGGCTGGAGTGCAGTGGTGCAATCTCCACTCACTGCAAGCTCCGCCTCCTGGGTTCAAGCGATTCTCCTGCCCCAGCCTCCCAAATAACTGGAATTACAGGCACGCACCACCATGCCCGGCTAATTTTTGTATCTTTTAGTAGAGATGGGGTTTCACCATATTGGCCAGGCTGGTCTCGAACTCCTGGCCTCAAGTGATCTGCCCACCTCAGTCTCCCAAAGGGCTGGGATTACAGTCATGAGCCACCATGTCCAGCCCTATTTTATTTCAATTACAATATTGTAACCACATGAAAGTGATTTATTTTTATCTTTATTTTATTTATTTATTTATTTATTTAAGATGGAGTATCACTCTGTCGCCCAGGCTGGAGTGCAGTGGTGCAATCACAGCTTACTGCAACCTCCATCTCCTTGGTTCCAGCAATTCTCCTGCCTCAGCCTCCTGAGTAGCTGGGATTACAGGTGTCCACCACCACACCCAGCTAATTTTTGTGTTTTAATTTTGTAGTTTAGTTTCACGATGTTTGGCCAGGCTGGTCTCGAACTCCTGACCTCAGGTGATCCACCTGCCTCAGCCTCCCAAAGTGCTGGGATTACAGGCATGAGCCACTGTACCTGGCCTTTTTTTTTTTTTTTTTTTTTTTTTTTGATAACACTATAGGAAAATCTGGAGACGGATAAATCACCTATAATTCTACTTCTCTAATACAACTATTTTATTTTCACCTTTTTTTTTTCTATTTCCTACACGTGTACCTATGTATTTTAACATAATTGTAATCAGAGTAAACATGTTTTGCATTCTGACAGCCCTCTTAACATTCGATCTCTGACATTGTTACTAGTGGTTATGAAGTCTAGAATTCCTTTTGGTGTTTGCATAATAATTCTGTTAGTTGGTATGTGCCATCATTTTACCTGCCACTCACTGTTTTGGCTAATTAGGCCCAACAAAAATGTTTAAGAAAATCAGTTCGCAATATATGAAACAGCATGAATATGACTTACCCGTGGAGATTAGATTCCCAGTTCTTACCTCCTGAGACTGGGACTCAGCAAGTGCGAGGTGGAGCCCTGGCACCTGCATTTCACAACCCTGATGCCATTGGTCCTCACTCCATACTTCCTGAAACACTGCCCTGAGGCTTGCTGAGTTTCTTCAGGGACCATCAATGATAGGGGCTTGGTTATAGCCACCACAGAAACACCAAGAGCAATTGCTTTCATCTTCCCTTCCACTTAACACCAAGGTTGGGCAGAAGATTGGAGTTAACATCTCTTCAAACATCATGTGTAGGGGCTGGGCGCAGTGGCTCATGCCTGTAACCCAGCACTTTGGGAGGCCAAGGCAGCTGGATCACTTGAAGCCAGGAGTTCAAGACCAGCCTGGACAACATGGTGAAACCCCGTCTCTACTAAAAATACAGAAAATATAAATAGCTGGGCATGTTGGTGCAAACCTGTAATCCCAGCTACTAGGGAGGCTGAGGCAGGAGAATCAGTTGAACTCTGGAGGAGGAGATTGCAGAGAGCGGAGATCATGCCACTGCACTCCAGCCTGTGTGACAGAATGAGACTGTGTCTCAAAAAAAAAAAAAAAATATATATATATATATATATGAAATACATATACACGCACACATATATATGCGTGTGTGTGTGTGTGTGTGTGTGTCTCACATGTGGGTGGACCAGGTGCAGTGGCTTATTCCTGTAATCCTAGCTGCTTGGGAGGCTGAGGCAGAAGGATGACTAGAGCCCAGGAATTCAAGGCTGCAGTAAGTTTTGTTTGTGCCATTGCACTGCAGCCTAGGCAAGAGAGTGAGATCCTGACCCTGGGAAAAAAAAAAAAAAGAAAGAAAAGAAAAGAAAAACAACTGTGGGTTACACTGGAGCTTCTTCTCCATGGGGCTGTTCTTCCTCACCTGGGCACTCGCTCTCCTGGAAGGTGGTGCCACAGGACATGTCAGCACCTTGTGGCCCTAGGTCACATCTGCTCCAGGTGCCTTTGTTCCAGTAACTCAATACTCAGATGATGGGGGAGTGGGGGGGGGACCCACATTTTCCAGCTGGTGGAGATCTGGGCAGTCAGCACAAGGAAGGGGACAGTGAGGGATTGCTTGGCTCATGCTGGGCTCGCCTTACTTCCGGCAGCCCGGGCCTCTGTCTCTGCACACACAGGCTGCACTTGCCAGCATCTCTTCTCTCCCAAGCCGAAACCGTCTGGCAGTCTCTTCAACCTGCTCTCTTTCCTCCTCTTTGGTGTCTTGGTGGTCAGAATTATCTGCAAAAAGGAAAATGCCTGCCTTACCTTCCTTTATTTGCCTTAAACCTCCCAAATCTGGGTCTAGCCCAGCTATAAGCAGAGGCTGAGCAAGCAGGCCCCGGGAGTGAGACTGGGCCCAGAAAACGGCTCCAGAAACCACCAGATGACCACGAGTAGACTGTGGTGAGCACTTGGAGTAACTGCCATGTGATTCCACCCCAAATCTGGCTGCGGCTCAACTTCTTTCAGAAAGGGAGAGGGAGCTGCCACCTCTGAAAAATCAAGTCAGCGACCAGCCCAGCCACTTGCCATGTCCTAGCCTGAGTTTCGTTTCAGGGCCACGGTTGTGAGCTTATTCTTCGCTTTGTTATGGGATCTCTGGGGTGTCGATTTTTCTGGCTAGAAACCTCTGTGGCCTGAGTTCCTGCTCTGTGTCCAGGAAGAATGAGGCACACAGACAAGTGAAGGGTGAGGAAGATGAAGAGTTTTATTTAGTGTTAAAACAGCTCAGAGGAGACCCACAGTGGGTAGCTCCTCTTTCCAGGCAGATCATCCTGTGGAGTGCTGAGCTCTCAGCAGAGATGCGGCCCTGGAGAGGCTGGCTCCTCTCTGCAGGCAGGTCATTTGGATGTCTCTGCAGGTCTCTGAAGCTCTCAGCAGAGAAAGCAGCTCATCTCTGCAGGTCTCTGAAGCTCTCAGCAGAGAGGGGCGTCTTGTCTTCCCATTGTCTCTCTACCCTCTTCTCTTATGGCCATCCTCTGCCCTGGTCTGGCTGAGCCCAGTTTTCATGGACCTCAGAGGGGAGGAAGTGGGTGCCAATTGGTCCATGGGCGGCCATGGGTGCCGGGAAGAAGCACCACCAGTCCCCACTTCAGTCTGTGGGACTGGCAGCCCGGCCTTCAAGTCCTCTCTGGCCTGAAGGTGGTGCCTTGCTGAGGACCTGCCCCTTTCAGGCCAGGACTCTGTCTCCCGCTGCCATTCGAGGCCTGGGGGCTCAGCCCCAACCCCACTCCAAGATCAGAGCAGGCGCCAAAGTGGAGAGAGGCCAGGCGGTGGAACAGACACCCTCGAGCCTGTAGGGATGCGGAGAGCGTGGGGAGTGTCCTTCCTGGGGCCCCCGAAGGTGCAGGCTGCAGCCACGCAGAGGTCCTGCACCTAGGAGGGCCAGGCAGTGGGAGCAGACACCACCACCACCGAGCCTGCAGGGATTGGGGTGGGGAGTTTCCCTCCTGGGGCCTTCGAGGGTACAGGCTGCAGAGACGACGGGTCCTGTGCCTAGGAGGGTGGCTGCAGTCTCAGCAGATCCTGCCTGCACCCAGCCCTCCTCCAAGAGCATAAGGAGGTTTGAATCCACAGCTGCAGTTTGGGTGGCTATAGCCCTGCCCAGGAGTCGGGGGACTCCCGCCTGCTCCATGGAGCAGGAGGCCTGGGTCTGCAGCTGTGGTTTGGGAGGCTGTGGCAGCTCCAGGAGTTCCCATCCCAACTAAGAAAGAGCAGAGCTCCCGGTGGGGCTCCCACTGGCTCCATGGAGCGTGCAGTCCCAGCCGCGCCTCCCTGCTGCGGCCGGCGTGATGGCGGCAGCCACAGCCATCAACTTTGCCTTCATTTAAGTACAGGCCATAAGAATCATTATAAATGAGTAATAAAATAACTGGGATGATACTTTAAATATATATCTTGCCTGGTTTCTGAGGGGATAAAAACCGACTTACATTTTCTCATCATCTTCATATCCCTCATATTGTCTTAATTTTAGTTTTCTTTCTTAATTACCTTATTTTATTTTATTTTATTTTACTGTTTTTTGAGACCCGGCTTGCTTCGTTGCCCAGGATGGAGTGAAGTGGCATGATCTCATCTCACTATAGCCTGCATCTCTTGGGCTCAAGTGATCCTCCCACCTCGGCCTCCTGAGTAGCTAGGCCTACAGGTGGGCACCACAACGCCCAGCTAATTTTTGTATTTTTTGTAGAGACAGGGTCTTCCTATGTTGCCCAGGCTGGTCTCGAACTCCTGGGCCCAAGCAATTCACCCACCTCAGCCTCTCAGAGTGCTGGGATTACAGGCACGGGCCACCGAGACTGGCTTTAATTGCCTTATTAATGCAGATTCACGGCATGAAAGGAAGGGAGCAACGGTAAAACCTACCCAAAAAAGTGAAACCAGATACATCAGCTCTGAAAAATCAACAAATTATTCTCTAGGACGGTAGTCCTTTATTTCAAAAAGGATTCTCAAATGCATGTTTTAGTGGAATTGGCAAGTTTACTAAAATTTCCATTTGCTTTGAATTTTTATGCGGTGCACACATTCACTCTAGGAGGCGCTATCCATCTCTGGAGAGAGAATCAGAGAGAAGAGGAAGCTTTATGACCTGACCCCCGGGGCCCGGGAGGCTGAATCTCACACAGTCAGTGCCTTCATCCTCCAGAGAGGTGCAGTCATGGAGGTCAGCAGGCCTGCAAGACAAGGTCTGCACAGTTTGAAGTTTTTTGGCGGTTGGCGGGGGTGGGGCGGAGTCCCGCTCTTGTCACCCAGGTGGGAATGCGGTGGTATGATCTTGGCTCACCGCAACCTCCGCCTCCCAGGTTCAAGCGATCCTCCTGCCTGGAGACAGGGTAGAATCCCAGACTGGTCTCAAACTCTTGGCCTCAAGGGATCTTCCCATGTGGGCCTTTAAGTTCTTTTCATCTACATTTTCCAAAATATCTATCATGTGGTTTTTTTTTTTTTTTTTTTTTTGAGGCGGAGTCTCGCTCTGTTGCCCGGGCTGGAGTGCAGTGGCCGGATCTCAGCTCACTGCAAGCTCCGCCTCCCGGGTTTACGCCATTCTCCTGCCTCAGTCTCCCAAGTAACTGGGACTACAGGCGCCCGCCATCTCGCCCGGCTAGTTTTTTGTATTTTTTAGTAGAGACGGGGTTTCACCGTGTTAGCCAGGATGGTCTCGATCTCCTGACCTCGTGATCCACCCGTCTCGGCCTCCCAAAGTGCTGGGATTACAGGCTTGAGCCACCGCGCCCGGCTATCATGTGGTTTTTAATTTGCATTATTTTATATGTTTATTTAGAGACATGGTTTCGCTCTATCACCCAGGCTGGATGGAGTGCAGTGGTGCACAGTTCACTGCAGCCTTCACCTCCTGGGCTCAAGCCACCCTCCCACCTCAGCCTCTTGAGTAGCTGGGACCATGGGTGCACGCCACCACGCCTAGCTAATTTCCCCTGCTTCTTTCTTAATATGGAGGTACTGACTCAGTGTTTACATTTGAGGCTTTCTTCTGATTCCCCCTGCCTGAGGGCTTTGTCTCACGGTGCTCTCAACCATGGTTCCCTGCAGGCCCTCCCCAGCAACAGCTGGGCTGAGGACAAAGTGCAGCAAGCAAGCTTCTGTTTGGTGCTGAAAAGTGCGGGAATGTCTATGGGAAGGTTAGAGAGTGGTCAGTGGTGTCGCATTTCTGCACAAGTACAGATCCAGGATAGAGAAACATGCTTCTTCTTCTCAGAAGATTCTTAGAAATCAGGAATACTTCTTCAAGGAATTGTTTTTAATTTTTTTGGTCTTTTAAGGAAATTATTGATATGTGTGCAACATGGATGACTCTTAAAACATTATGTGGAGCGAAAGAAGCCAGTCCAAATAGAAGTGTAGTGACTGGCCCAAGTCTGGGTGACTTCAAAGCCTGTGTTCTTTCAACCACTCTCCAAGGGCCCCTCAGCTCCCTGAATCCCAGGTCCCTCCCCTTGGTTTCTAGTCTGAGCCCCAGGTCTGCTGTTAGGGGAGGCCCTTGGACAAGTCCCTTCCCATTATGAGAGGCTTAGATGAGATTGCTTCTAAGATTTGTTACAGTTCTAACATCCTAGCACTTTCCAAGTCTATTTCTTTTAAAAAACTTACTTGTTTTTGCCCGGGTGCGATGGCTCACACCTGTCATCCCAGCACGTTGGAAGACCAAGGCAGGCGGATCACGAGGTCAGGAGTTCAAGACCAGCCTGACCAACATGGTGAAATCCCGTCTCTACTAGAAATACAAAAATATAGCTGGGCATGGTGGCACGTGCCCGTAATCCCAGCTACTCAGACTGAGGCAGGAGAATCACTTGAACCTGGGAGGCAGAGGTTGTAGTGAGCCGAGATGGCACCACTGCACTCCAGCCTAGGCAACAGAGTGAGACTCTACCTCAAAAAAAAAAAAAAAAATTAATTAATAAATTAATTTACTTGTTTTTGAATAGTTAATAGTCACATGATACAAACTTCAAAAGGATATACATGTCACAGACCAGGAAACTAAAGAGATAGGAGGACTAAGTGAAATATGGTTTCCTGGATTGGCTCCTGGAACAGAAAAAGGATATTCTTTAAAACTAGTGAAAGTGGTCCAGCACTGTGGCTCACACCTGTAATCCCAGCACTTTGGGAGGCCAAGGTGAATGGATCACTTGAATCCAGGAGTTGGAGACCAGCATGGGCAACACAGTGAGCCACGCACCCCCATCTCTAAAAAAATTTAAAAAATAATTAAAAAAAAAACCAAACTAGTGAAAGTCAAAGTTTGGAATTTGGTTAGTAACAATGTACCAATACCAGTTTCTTTCTTTCTTTTCTTTTTCTTTTTTTTTTTTTTTTTTTTTTGAGACAGAGTCTCACTCTGTTGCCCAGGCTGGAGTCCGGTGGCAAAATTTCAGTTCACTACAACCTCTGCCTCCTGGGTTTAAGCGATTCTCTGGCCTCAGCCTCCCTAGTAGCTGGGATTACAGGTGCGTACCACCACACTCGGCTAATTTTTCTGTTTTTTGTAGAGAGGGGGTTTCACTATGTTGACCAAACTGGTCTCGAACTCCTGGTCTCGAGTGATCACCTGCCTTGGCCTCCCAAAGTGTTGAGATTACAGGCGTGAGCCACCACTCCTGGTCCCAGTGCTTGGTTCTTAGTTTTGACAAATATGCCATGGTCCTGTAAGATGTCAGCATGAAGGGGTATATAACTCTTTGTACTCTTACAACTTTTCTGTAAATCTAAAATTATTCCAAAACAGGCCAGGCGCAGTGGCTTACGCCTATAATCCCAGCACTTTGGGAGGCCAAGGTGGGTAGATCACCTGAGGTCATGAGTTTGAGACCAGCCTGGTCAAGATGGTGAAACTCCATCTCTACTAAAAATACAAAAATTAACCAGGCGTGGTGGCAGGTGCCTGTAATCCCAGCTACTTGGGAGGCTGAGGCATGAGAATCACTCGAACCTGGGAGGTGGAGGTTGCAGTGAGCTGAGATTGTGCCACTGCACTCCAGCCTGGGTGACAAGAGCAAGACTCTGTCTCAAAGAAAAAAAAATTATTCAAAAATAAAAAGCATTTTTGTGTTTTTTGTTTTTAAAGTAACGTTTTCCCTTTGTCCCTGTCCTTGAGCCCCCCAGTCCCCCCAAGCCAGACAACCAATGTTCAATGTTATCTCTTTCTTACATAATCTTTAAGATATATTCAATTAATATTAAAAGAAAATCTATATTCTACAAATGTATCTCCAAATAGAAAGTGTGCTCTGAGATAAATTCCTAGAAGTGGGATTCCTGGGCATATAGTTTTCATAGTTATTGCCAAATTGCCTTCCATAAAAGTTGTAACAATCTATCCTTCCACCAGACAATGTGTGTGAGGACCTGTTGTCTCATCAGCTCAGACTGATCTGAGAGTGAACTGGTATTCACTTACTTCAGTTTAAGTCAGACTGTCAACTCTCAAAGTGCTCTTGAACAAAACCTCTCTAGAAAGCTGCCACAAAATGGCGGCTCCATTCTCAAGGAGGGAGTAGAGGCAAGCTGGGAGTTGGCTGCAGTGGCAAAGGGCAGCAAGGCCATGAAGAAGCGCTCGCCAAATGATTAACATTCCTGTCGCCAATTACTACTGTCCTCAAGAGGAGAATACATTCACAGGAGGGCATTGTCTCTGCTTCACAGCACACAAAGGGTCAAGCCTCACAAATTTGCTCCTAGTTGGGGGGAAAAACCCTCACAGGTCAAAGTGTTCAGATTACAGATCCAGGAAAATCCCTTTGCAGAAAGAAGACAGCAAATCCCCAGTGAAGTTGAAAGGACAAAACTTTCTTCACCTCAGAGACACTCCAATGAATAAACCGGTTAAACATGGTTTGGATTTAGTGAACATGAAAACAACTGGATTAAAGTATAATCTAGCTAGAAAGGAAAGGAAATGTGCTGAGAGCGCTAAGCAATGACAAAGCTGCGGTGTTTACATCTGTCAAGCAGGAACGACCATTCCAGGTTTATAACTGAATTCTCTTAAATGTTTAATTTTTCTTTAGCTCAACATGAGCCTCTGCTCGTGTTGGCCTCTTTGATAACACTGGCACCAAGGCAACTGTGCGAGCACGAGGGGTGTAGAGTCCAGGAGTCTGCAGGCACCAGCTGTCAGGGCGAGGGTTCGGCATGGGCCTTGGCCAAGCTGCACACAGTCCAGATTGGAGGCAGCATCCATCACACAGGTGCAGGTTTTAGAATCACAAAGACTTGGGTTTGAATCCCAATTGTACTTTTTACTGGCTGTGTGACCTTGGACAAATTAAACTCTGTCCCATTTCCTCTCTTGGTAAAATGAAGATAATACCCATCCAATAGGGCTGTTTCGATAATTAAATGAGGTAATACATGTAAAAGCCTACACTGAAACCTAAACACTCAATAGGTGGTCGGAGCACCAATCTCTGTCTTTCTGCCTCTCCTGCTCCTGTTTCCCCTCGTACACACACCGGAGCACCAAGTGAACCTGTTCCACATCAGGCTAACTCCAGGCACTTCAGATCTTACTCTGGGACAGGAGCATTCCGAGTTTTTACATTAGGGCTTCTTAAACATTTTTGTAAAGACCCCTACTCACATATCTGTTTGTAAAAGTATAAAATAAAATACATAGCATTATAAAAGAAACCAACTTATTGAAGTATGTTTATTAAAATATTTTAAAACTTGTGATAAAATATGTGCTTCTTTGGAAAATGTTAAACAAGCTGGGTGTGGTGGCTCACACCTGTAATCCCAGCACTTTGGGTGGCCAAGGAGGGCGGATCACTTGAGGCCAGGAGTTTGAGAACAGCCTGACCAACACGGTGAAACCCTGACTCTACTGGGAAAAAAAAAAAATTAGGCATGTGTGCGCCTATAGTTCCAGCTACTTGGGAGGCTGAGTCTGGAGAATCGCTCGAACCCGGGAGGTGGAGGCTGCAGTGAGCCGAGATCGCACCACTGCACTCTAGCCTGGGCAACAGATTGAGACCCTGTCTCAAAAAAAAAAAAAAAAAAAAAAAAAAAAAAAAAAATTAAACAAGATCTGGGGGTGAGTCTGGTAACTACAATAATTTTCAAGCAGTGATCAATGTATTTCAAGATCTGCAACAACAAATGTGATATAATTAACATACTTACATTTTTTAATTGGTGACAGTCAAAAGTCCTGCTTCTACTAATACTCTGGTTTACTTCTACATTCATAATGGAAGAAATAATAAATTTTAGTTACAGAATATTAAAGGTGACCCCCTCTCTCTCTCCCTTAGAGCAGAAGAAAAAAAAGAATATTAAAGATACACCATTTTCCCATTCAAATTAGACTCCAGGTATTATAAAATATTACCACCTCTGTTCTCAAGACTGCTGATAAAAGATACTTACAAACTGTCATGCCAGCACTCCCTTATTTTACTTTTTTCTCTGACTTCTTTCAAGATTTTATCTTGGTCTGTGGTTTTTTTGCAGTTTGAACATGACATCCCTAGGTGTTTTTGTTATTTTTATTTTTTTACCAACAGGGTTATTATTTTTAAATTTATTCTGCTTGGTGTTCTCTCAGCATCCTGGATCCGCGGTTTGGTTCACTAACTTTGGAAAGGTCTCAGCCATTATTACTTCAAACATATAGACAGTTTGAACGACACGGGTTTGAACTGCGCAGGCCCACTCATACACAGACTTTTCCAATAGAAGTAATAGAATGTGCCTGTCCCTTCTGCCTCCCCTTCCACCTCCTCCACCTCTCCGCCTCCCCACCCCTGGACAGCAAGACCAACCCTTCCTCTTCCTCTTCTTCCTCCTCCTCAGCCTACTCAACGTGAAGATGAGGATGAAGACCTTTATGGTGATCCACTTCCACTTAATGAATAGTGAATGTTTTCTCTTCCTTAGGATTTTCTTAGTAACATTTTCTTTAGCTTACTTTAAAAATACAGTATACACGTAACATACAAAATACTTGTTAACTATGTTATCAGCAAGGCTTCTGGAAAACAGTAGGCTATTAAATTTTGGGGGAGTCAAAAGTTATATGCAAATTTTCAACTATATGAGGGGTTGGCACCCCTAACCTCTGCATTGTTCAACTGTATATATTTTTTTGCTCTACTCTCTCTTTTTCACGTATTCCAATTACACATATGCTATACCTTTTGAAATGATCCCAGTTTTCGGATGGTCTGGGTTTTTTTTCCTACTTTTTCTCTTCCCATTTCAGTTTGGGAAGTTCCTACTGACCTACCTTCAAATTCACTAATTGTTTCCTAAATTTGTCAAGTCTACTTATGAGTCCATCAAAAACATTCTTCGTTTTTATTATAGTGATTTTGATTTTCAGCATTTCCTTTTGAATTTCCATCTCTCTGATTACCCATCTATTCTTGCACATGTCTACTTTTTCCATTACAAATTTTAATATGTTAGGTTGTAATTATGAAACAGGGAATCTGTGTCATATCCAACTCTGGTTCTGATTGCTTTCTCTCTTCAGACTGTTTTTTCTTTCTTTTTGGCATGCCTTGAAATTTTTTGTTGAAAGCCAGGTATGTTGCACTGGGTAATAGAAACTGAGGTAGACAGGCCTTAAGTGTGAAGGTTCATGGTAATCTGGCTAGAGGATGGACTATGTTAAATGTTTGCTGCAGTTACAGGTGCCAGAGGTTTCACCTTCCTCTAGTGTCTTTGCTTTTGCCTGTCTCTTAACTTTGGGTTTCCCTAGTTACTCCTCCACAGAGGGGGACTTCCAGCTGTAATCCACTACGGTTACACTGGAATCCCATTGGTGCGGTGGTAAACTGTGGGAAGTGGGATATTCTATAATCTTCAGATTAAATCTATGTCTTAGTGGGCCTGTGAGCTTCACAAGTGTTTTTCCAGTGGTACAGCTTTTCCTTTCTGGCCTCCTACTCCCTTCTCTGGCTGCAGCATTTCCAGTCTATTTCCTTGAAATCCTGACCCCTCTTGACTAAGTCCCCATCCCCGCCCCAATTAAGAAAGACAGGAAGCCTAGAGGGGAGGGGCTAGAGTGGGAAGAACGCCCTTCCGCCAATTGGGATAAGGCTCTGGCAGTCTTTCACCCTGGAGAGTAAGCCTTTGTAATAAAGGTTTTGGACATTGATCCCTTTTCCACATCAGAGCCACAGATCTTACTAGATCTTCACTGAGAATGTGGTGGGATTCTTGGAGGTAAAGCTCACGAACCTGTGGAGACCCCTCTTAAGACTATGATCCCCAGGGACTTCTCACTCTCATACTCGCCCACACTCAGCTGCTAGCAATTCATTACCATCTAAGTGTTTCCAACTAGCTTATGGCTCCAGTAGCTTTGCTCCAGATAAGCAGATTTTGGCTGTCTCTCTCTAGATAGCCCTGTTTCTCCAGACTTTAGGATGATGGTTTGCCCTTCAACCTCAATTCTCTGATGGGTCCAAGAAAAGTCACTGATTTTCCATTTGTCCAGATTTTTCTTGTTGTAAGGACAAGATGATAACTTTTTCTCTTGAGAAAGGGTCTCACTCTGTCACCCAGGCTGGAGTGCAGCAGCGCAATCACGGCTCACCTGCAGCCCCACTCTCCCAGGCTCAGGTGATCTCCCGCCTCAGTCTCCCAAGTAGCTGGGACTACAGGTGCGTGCCACCATCCCTGGCTAATTTTTTAATTTTTATAGAGACTGGGTTTTGCCATGTTGTCCAGGCTGGTCTTGAACTCCAGGGCTCAAGTAATCTGCCTGCCTCAGCCTCCCAAAGTACTGTTGATTACGGGTGCATACCACTGTGCCAGGCTTGGTGCCAACTTTCAAGCTTTTTATCTGTAGAAGCTTAAACCAGAATTATTTATATCATTTTGGTCATTCCCTTCCATCCACCTGAACTACTGTGTCCCTTCTTGTCCTCAAATTTGCCGTGACTACTGTACCTCTTTGTCTTTTCATGACTAGGTTTGAGGAAAGGGCTGGTGTTTGATCTCTCCTGTCAGCACTTTGCACAATCAAGTGCTTGGTGTTGCTAGTTGAGTCCACTGGGTCGCTTTCATTTCTGGCACTCACTCTACAGTAAAGAGCATCTGGGATGAGGTGTTATTGCCCAGCACCCTCTAAGCTTCCTTTGTGCTTTTCAATTCATTTCCCTGGCCTCCAAGTCAGTCTTATTTTCTTAGCAAGGTTGGAATAAAGCAAACTTCACTTCCTGTAAATTAGGATTTACAAAAGTAATTTCTCAAGTTCTGATAAATCCTTTTTTCTCAATTTCTTGATTTTTCTGTAATGACTTAAGTAGCCAGGTAAGATCAGATTTGACCAAGTTCAAGGAAATCACAGGGCCTCTGAGCTAAATGACCAAACCTGACAGTTTCGGAATTACTTGGGAAGCTTTAAAAAAGAAAATCCTAAACTCAGTCCTAAGAGAGTAATTGTGGTGGGTAGCTATGTTTAGGAAAATACGATACTTCTAGTAAGCTGTCCATGTCCAAAAGAGCTACTTACACGTAAACTTAAAATCAAAACTAAAAAACATACTAGGGAGACAAAGTGAAAAATACTATAGAAAAACCAAACCAAACCTATTCATTCATAACAAACGATATAGGAATTCTTTCTTAACATTCACCCTTTCACTCATTCAGTAACTGTATTAAAAGTCATAGGCACGGCTGGGTGCGGTGGCTCACGCCTGTAATCCTAGCACTTTGGGAGACTGAGGCGGGTGGATCACTTGAGGTCAGGAGTTCCAGACAAGCCTGACCAACATGGTGAAACCCCATCTCCACTAAAAAAAATACAAAATTAGCTGGGCATGGTGGCGCACGCCCGTAATCCCAGCTACATCGGAAGGCTGAGGCAGGAGAATTGCTTGAACCCAGGAGGCGGAGGCTGCAGTGAGCCAAGATCATGCCACTGCACTTCAGCCTGGGGAAGAGTGAGACTCCATCTCAAAAAAAAAAAAAAAAAAAAAAAAAAAATTCATAGGCCCTGTCCACAAGGAAGTACACCAAGCCATGGCCTTTAGAATCAAACACCTTCACAGTTTATATCCAGTACCATCCTCTCCCGGTTAACCTTGAAAATTCTGCTCAAGCTTTCAAAACCTCAGTCTTCTCATTTGTAAAAATAACATTATCTACCTCATAGGGAAGTTCTGTGACAGAGATCACAGTGGAATTATTACAAACTTATTATCTCTATCCTAAAACAGTTTTAACTCCTTTCCTAGCCTAAACACTGGCGTTTTGTTAATAATAGCAGCTGGCACCCACTGAATATTAATCTATATGCCAGGGAGTGGGCTAAACTCTGTCCATCCATAGCTCAAACACATTTTATCTGTAAAGGCCTGGGGGCCACAGCCTTATTCCTTCATTGGCCATATTCACCCCACTCATGTAACCAAAAAAGGCAAAGCGAGTGGACACAACAGGACAGACTTTTAATCTAGGGTGGCCTCCTAGCAAAGAGGGCTGAGTGGAAAAACCATGGGATGTAATAAAAAGGAGATGCTCCTCCTCCCCTAACACCCCTTCCCCCAAGTCATAATCACTACCAGGGGTCATGATGGCAGAACCTCTGGGTAGCAAACCAAACACCAGATAAACCTATTCTGGAACTGCCATGGTAAATGAGTAAGAGTGGTACCATTTGCTACTACTACTGTTGTATCCATGACTACCACTGTCAACTAATAACTATTATTATGCTTTTATATGTTCCGACACTGTTCTGTGAATTTTACATGTAATCCTCAATGTAAGTTACTAAAGTTACCACCAATATTGACCCTTTATAACTGGCAGGAGTTGAGACAAGGCAATTAAATACTTAAATAATGGACACAGAGCCTGAGATTCCTTAGAATTACCCATCCATTGCTTTGTAATTCACTGCCAAATTAGTTTTTTTAGGAAGATTCTTAAGGGATTCTGGAATCCCCTCCTATGTAGTTAGAATTATGAGCACCTGTATTTTTACTTCAGTGGGTTAAAGGCATAGTTTTACTATAAACCATGGTCTCAATTTCCTACGAGACATCACTGAAAAGTACCCTCCTCCATCAGGCAAAAACATGTTACCTGGAATAAACTTTTCGCCTACTTTAAAACCATTGACTTTTCAAGAGCATGCCTGCCCTTAGGAAATTGTGGTAGAGGTTAAAAGTGGGCAGGCTGGTACAAACCATCCTAAACCACACTATTCCTTGTCTGTGAGTGATCAAAATCAAGACTCCATGGTGAGTGGAAACCTTGACATTACTGACATTTTTCTGTTGTGGGAGGCTGGCTTGTTCATTGTAAGAGGTTTAGCAGCATCTCTGACATCCACCTGTTAGATTCCAGTAACATTCCCTAGTTGAGACAACCAAAAATATCTTCAGACATTGCCAAACATCCCCTGGGGGACAAAATCATCCCTGGTTGAGAACCACTGCTTTATTTTAATGTTTAACAGAAAAAAAAAAAAATTCTTTTGAGACAGGGTCTCACTCTCACCCAGGCTAGAATGAAGTGGCATGATCTTGCCTCATTGCAACCTCAACTTCCTGGGCTCAAGATACACTTCCGGCTAGCCACCCAAATAGCTGGGACTACAGGCACACACTACCATGCCCAGCTAATTTTTAAACTTTTTGTAGAGACACAGTCTCACTATGTTACCCAGGTTGGTCTCAGAACGCCTGGCCTCAAGCAATCCTCCTGCCTTGGCCTCCCAAAATGCTGGCACTATAGGTGCAAGTCACTGTGCCTTGCTGAGAACCACTGCTTTAAAGAATTATTTGGTTTTGCAGAGCTACCATTATTCTGTTCTGCATACCCAAAACTGACAGCCTTTGACTTTACTTCTCAGTTCACTGAAATAAAACTTACGTGTTGCTTAGCTTTGTACCTTCTTACTTTACGGTAATTGAAATGTCCAGTATTAGGGAACTGTGAAATACTGTTTGAGCAACGAAAGGCCTGATGGTGCAACTATGACTTCTTCCTATGACTTCCATCTGCTTGGTGGACATCCTAGTTTGGCCAAGACCTAAGCTTGTTTCCTTTTAAATGGACTGATCCATCTTCAGAGGAGACGCCTCTGTTGTAGGAGGACAAAATTTCTTTACCTTGGGATTTAACTCCAAGTCACAATGGGTCCCCAAACCACCAGAAGCTGTACAGACTCAAACTAGAGACCACATTCTGGCTGAAAGGTCTGACCACAACACAAGCTAGGCAGCAAGAAGTCATGTATTTTCTGGTATCTTATCATTTTTGCAGGTCAGTCTACAAGATTGTGCCCTTCTCTTAAAGAGGATAAAGTGTGCTACTATCCCAAACCAAATTAAAGAGAAAGCACAAACCTGCTGACTAAGAAGAGTTATTACACCCCTGCTAAATGTATTTAAACAAGTCACTCAGTTGAACTAGGAAAAAACTTCTGAAAAATAGAAGAAATGGTATTGACTTATCTTTAAAAGTCCTTTTAATAAATGACTTGAGATTATAAAACAGTTTTGAAATACACAAAAGTGCTTCAAAATGATTCAGTAAGTCTTAAGGAATAAATTTTTTAGTATATCACTTTTGTTGTTGTTGAAAACACCCCATTCAATGGGTGGAAGTATATTTGATGTCACCACTGTTTAAAGGGAATGGAATGACAGGAATGAGAAGTATATAATTAGTAAATAATCCCTCTCAGCAAGTGACTTAAGCAGTCACTCATGGAGAGCAAAGAAAAGCTGGAGGCAACACCATCAGTGCATATCAGAAACGCATTTTAATTTTTATTTGAAAACAACTTAAATTTTTAGACAAATGATTTTAGTATATAAATTTGATTTTGCTTTTATACAGAATATAAAGATTTCCCTCATTAATCTTCCATGTGAAGGGTATTACAAGCCTGCAGGAAGATACTTTCTGCACACAAGTATGTATCTGATGTGTGCAGTACTGGAAACCAATGGTGTAGTGCTCCTACACATACACTGGGTCAAGTGACATCACACATTAAAAGGGGGAAAGAGAAATATTCTAGTTAATCAGATGCAAGAAGCAAACAAGACACAAAAACTGTGCAAATAAGACCAAGCCAGTAACTTTAGTTAGGACACTGCAGATTACATTGGAATAACAGGTTTGTGAGGCTACAGTGTGCACCACATTAAAACAGCAAGGAAGAGCTATTTATATAGAAAGGCTGGAATGAGGGATTTTCACTAAAGCAAATTAACTTCTTGTCAACTGCCAAAACAAAACAAAACTGAGCATATGAGTGTTAGTATACTGAAGGCATGTTATACCAGTTTCTGTGCAGCATGCTAAAAGTTAGAACTTCTTCACTGGTGCTTATCAATCATTAATAGTCACATTTTTGCCCCTTCTTGCCAAATTTCAGGCATGTCTTATTTTAGATGGAGTATAGCTTTTATCTATTATTTCATCTTGTAAAAACATGTGAAGACAACGTTCATTCTGTGCCAGAGGATGACCAGCGACCCTAAGAATAAAAAATATAAATTTAGTCCAACATTTTACACAAGGTGGGGGAGTTCAAAACACATATTTTAAGGTTAAGAAGTATATATAATTTTTTTTTTTTTGAGATGGAGTCTTGCTCTGTTGCCCAGGCTGGAGTGCAGTGCCTGATCTTGACTCATGGCAACCTCCATCTCCTGGGTTCAAGTGATTTTGTGCCTCAGCCCTCTGAGTAGCTAGGACTACAGGCGTGCGCCACTATGCCCAGCTAATTTTTACTTGAGATGGGGTTTCACCATGTTGGCCAGGCTGGTCTCAAATCCCTGACCTCAAGTGATCTGTCCACCTCAGCCTCCCAAAGTGCTGGGATTACAGGCATGAGCCACCGTGCTTGGCCCAGAAGCATGTACAGTTTACTAATAAGTATTATTCTGGACTGTCCATAAAGCTATGCACTATCAACTAATGGCATATGTTCTTTTGTTTGGTTCACAACTCTTAATTTAGAAAACATTTAATCACAAATTTTTCACTGCTTGTGGTACATGTATCCAATTAGCTTTACATATAGCTGGTGTATTCATAAGAAACTTTAATTTTAATGTTAAAAGTGAAACATGTCAATTGATCGTAAGAACTTTTTTTTTGAGATAAAGTGTTGTTCTGTCACTCAGGCTGGGGTGCAGTAGCGTGATCTCAGCTCACTGCAACCTCCACCTGCCAGGTTCAAGCGATTTTCCTGCCACAGCCTCCTGAGTAGCTGAGACTACCGGCGTGCACCACCACGCCCCACTAATTTTTGTATTTTTAGTAGAGACAGGGTTTTGCCATGTGGCCTTGGAACTCCTGACCTCAAGTGATCTGCGCACCTCGGCCTCCCAAAGTACTGGGATTATAGGTGTGATCCACTGCACCAGGCCAGAATCTATTTTAAAGAGGAGAAGATACAGGATTGAAGTTAGAAATAGAATGAAGTTCAGTAAAAGCCCCAAATACAAAAAAAAACAGGCACAAATATCCAGGCATTTTGTTTTTGCCTGCTTAAAACCAGACTGGGCAACCAGACTCTTATCTTACAACTTAAAAACATCTAATATAGGCCAGGCGTGGTGGCTCATGCTTGTAATCCCAGCACTGTGGGAGACTGAGGCAGGCAGATCACTTGAGGTCAGGAGTTCGAGACCAGCCTGGCCAATATGGCAAACCCCTGTCTCTACTAAAAACACAAAAATAAGCCAGACACTATGGTGTGCACCTATAATCCCAACTACTCAGGTGGCTGAGGCATGAGAATCACTTGAACCTGGGAGGTGGAGGTTTCAGTGAGCCAAGATTGCACCACTACACTCCAAAGCCTGGGTGACAGAGCAAGACTTTGTCCAAAAAAAAAAAAAAAAAAAAAAAAGGTTTATAGACAATGAAGATTGAGTGCTACAGTAGATAACCAAGGGCTTTATGTAACCCTTTCTCTTCTGTTTACCACTCATGCATCTTCAAATCACTAGATAAAATTTAAAGTGTAAGCTCATATTACCATATTCTGTAGGATTTGATTTACTTTTCCTAGTTTAAGGCCAATGCACAATTACAGTGAGGTCTTTCTTGGCATAAATCTTTCTATCATTTTGGCTTTCTATTACTTTACAAAATAGCTGTATTTCAAACGGGAATAAAATTAAAAGCTAAAAATATTGGTTTGAGCTTATCAAGAGTTTCTAAAGTAAGAGAGAAACAATCCTAAGTCCTCTTACATTTTTAAAATACATTTTACCATGAAAATTAAAAATGTGCACCTTTATACAAGACATGCTAATACCTCCATCTGCAATCAGACAAGATGATTGCAAGTATATTGTAAGTTTTATTGTTCATGCTAGAACATACCTTAAATCAGAATCATAAGTAAAACTGTATTTTTTAAATGCCGTAATTTTAAATGTAATTTGCATAAATTAACCAAGAAAAACAAATACAAAACTTAGGTCAACACAAAGATGCTCATTTCAATCACTCAAGTGTGTTAATATTTATCACATGATATTCAACTTGTCGGATACTTTTACTTTGTTTAAATGATATGAAAAGTTAGGAAATGGCTAAAAGGCAACAGTGCAGTTTAGCTTAACATCTAAACTATAAGTAGTCACTTAAAGTAGTCTCAAAACATACCTCACTGCTACACTTTGAGGAATAGGAAGCACTTACTTGTTTATAAACTGCTCCAGCCCTTGTTTTCTTTCCTCAATAAAATTGTCATCAAATATTCCATCATCTCCTCTAAAAGGAAGCTGACGCAAAAACGCTTTCCCAGGGAGTGGGGGAACTACGACCTAAAACATGAAGACAGAAAGTTCTTGATCATGATGACTGGTTGTGAAAATGTATAGAGCACAGCATGAACACAAAGCATGTCCTCACTATGGCAGCCATCACCTGGTCAAACTAGTTTAAATATAAAAGAGCAAAAAATACACTGAAAAAAGACCAAATGTTTAGACAAATGCAGAATAGCCCATCAGACAAAAGCTCCTAACTCAAAGGCAGGGCCCAGAGCTTATATTAATTTTCTTGGCCTTACCGAAGCACAGGTATACAAAGAGAACACTCACAATACTGAAATAAAGGTTACCATGCCCCTCAGACACTTGTGATGCCACTTGGAGAAGTCAATGCCTTCTTGCAATAGAAACTGCAGAGATCAAAATCAACTCTCAATTAAATGAAGAAATGTTAATGTTCTCTCTGCAACATGGTTAGATAAGAATTCTGGTTTCAGCCAGGCGCAGTGGCTCACACCTGTAATCCCAGAACTTTGGGAGGCCAAGGTGGGCGGATCATGAGGTCAGGATCATCCTGGCTAACACGGTGAAACCCCATCTCTACTAAAAAACACAAAAAATTAGCCGGGCGTGGTGGCGGGCGCCTGTAGTCCCAGCTACTCTGGAGGCTGAAGCAGGAGAATGGTGTGAACCC
Source organism: Macaca thibetana thibetana (assembly GCF_024542745.1). Taxonomy (NCBI): domain Eukaryota; kingdom Metazoa; phylum Chordata; class Mammalia; order Primates; family Cercopithecidae; genus Macaca; species Macaca thibetana. The sequence continues at coordinate 156,938,144 of NC_065581.1, read as the reverse complement.
GGGAGGCGGAGCTTGCAGTGAGCAGAGATCACGCTAGTGTGCTCCAGCCTGGGCGACAGAGCGAGACTCCATCTCAAAAAAAAAAAAAAAAAAAAAGAATTCTGGTTTCTTCAACCTCTTACCATCTGCATTATAGTCTTTCCTGTTTGTGTTTGAGGTGATGACAAAATATCAGTAACTCTAGTTGTCACTATTCTGTTTCCTAAATTAAGAAACAAGTCAACTTTCTCCCAAATGCCCTATCCTGCTGTATTTTCCCAAAGACCTGTCATTTCTCCCTTCCCGCACTATAGGAAGATCCCAAATTTTCCCCTTCAAAGCCTAACCAAGGGTCAACTCCTGCGATCTCTCCCTTCTGGGAATTATCCGGAGCTCAAATATTATTATAGGCCAGGTGCAGTGGCTCACGTCTGCAATCCCCGCACTTGGGAGGCCAAGGAAGGCGGGAGGATTGCTTGAGACCAGGAGTTTGACACAAGCCTGGACACATGTCTACAAAAATAAAAAAAAACTTAGCGGGGTGTGGTGGTGTGAGCCTGTAGTCCCAGCTACTTAGGAGGCAGAGGATACAGGAGTTCAGGACTGTAGTGAGCTAAAATCACATTGCTGCACTCCAGCCTAGGTGACAGCGAGACCCCGTCTTAAAAATAAATAAATAAATTTTTAAAAATGTTATTCTGGAGCTCAAAATACTTGTTTTGATTAAATAGCACCTAGCTATTTCACAGGTTTCTTTGGTTTCTCTATCCTAGCATTATTGAGAATCAGGTAATTTTTGTACAGGGGGGCTTTCTTGTGCATTATTTTCTTTCTTGAGATGGGGTCTTGCTCTGTCACCCAGGCTGGAGTTCCATGGTGCAATCATGGCTCACTGCAGCCTCCCCCAGACTCAGGTGATCCTCCTGTGTCAGCCTCCTGAATAGCTGGGACACTACAGGCACACAGCATGCCACCATGCCTGGCTAATTTTTCTATTTTTTGTGGAGATGGTGTTTCACCATGTTGTCCAGACTGGCATTCTTTTCTTTAGCTGTATCCCTGGCCTCTACCCACTAGACATCATAGCACCCCCCGCTGAGACAATAAAAACTGTCTCTAGACAGTGTCAAATGTCTTTGGTGGAAAACCACCAATCTATCATACTAATGTCTTCAAATCAAGACCCCTGTCTTAGGCTTTTTGTGGTTATTTTAAGAAAAACTGGGCATACAACAGAAGCTCAAATATCTGTTAAATGACCAACCACTTAGCTGGATCCTTACTTTAAAACCAAACAGAAAAATGTGTAAGCAAACAATTAGAACAAGGAGAAATATAGATAGTAAACTGATACATATATATATTTCTTTTCACTAATAATAAAAATTACACATATTCAAAAAAATTAAAACTTTAAACCCTTGATACAGTTTCTACACCAAAGAGTTTATCCTCAAACAAAATTCAATAGGGTAAAAAAGGGAAAGAACAACTCGACTTCATGTAGATTAACAAAAAACAAAATAAAAACAAAAATAGAAACATCCAAATAAACTTTATAATCCCTTCCTAGATTTACTCTCCCCAGATGACCAATGATGAAGATATCTAAGGATTTATCTCTGTAAATTTATGCTAGCATTCTTAGATCTCACTCCCATGTTAGCATCTGTTTAGCTAAGAGTTAAAATCTGCAGGGACCTTTTATAACTGAGAAACAAAGGAATGCTAACCATTAAGTTCCAGTAGAATGGCTATCTGGTGAGCAGGGAAAAATATCTGTATCTACACAATTATTATTTAAAAAAAGAATCTAGAACCAGTGTGTTAAATAAACGAGCACCATTAATTCAGGGTAGAATTTAGCATGAAACTTAAGAAAAGTATGGCTCGAGGATGTCGGTTAAAGAAAGAAGGAAAATGATAAAAAAATTTAAGAATATATATATAAAATTAAATATATATAAATTTCATATATAAGGGAAATTTAAGAAAAGGATTGCTATATTATCCTCTGTAGAGATACATTCTTCCTAACATATTCAAACTAGTCATTCAAATGGATGGTGAGGTGGTAGGCAACAGGATTAATGACCTATAAAAATCATAAATGGCTTATCCAGCTAAGATTCTCTTCTACATCATATTATTTTTGCTAAAGCAGTCTGAAAACACCTAATTGGAATTCTAACACCAGGTTGGGTGCGGTAGCTCACACCTGTAATCCCAGTACTTCAGGAGACCAAGGTGGGCAGATCACCTGAGGTCAGAAGTTCGAGATCAGCCTGGCCAACATGGTGAAACCCTGTGTCTACTAAATATACAAAAAATTAGCTGGGCATGGTGGTGCATGCTTGTAACCCCTTTACTCAGGAGGCTGAGGCAGAATTGCTTGAGCCTGGGAGGCAGAGACTGCAGTAAGCCGGGATTGCACCACAGTACTCCAGCCTGGGCAAGAGCCAGACTCCGTCTCAAAAAAAAAAAAAAAGAAAAGAAAAAATCTAATACTAATTAAAAGGTCACGAATGCAAAGATATGTGCATGCATGTGGGGTGAGAAACAGAGTATCTGGTGAGCATAATATATTGAAAGCTAAAGTAAACTAGAATAAAAGCTAAAGATCTGACTACAATACATGTCGGCTAATTTCTAGCTTAGTTTAATAGATCTTAGTTAAAAGTACTAATATACCACAAAATAACTTGATTACACTGTTCTTTCCAATACTGTAATACGAGTACAACTTTCACATGGATTTAACTCTCAATATATTTAACTGGTCTAATGTTAAATGTGAAGTATTGTGCTTCAAAAGACAACATCAAGAAAGTGAAAAACAACCCACAGACTGGGAGATACATGCAAAATACGTATCTGATAGGGAACTCTAAGAGTCTTATATATTCTCGACATAACTCTATAATAAAAAAGATGAACCCATTTAAAAAGGCAAAAGATCTCAATAAAGATTTCTCCAAAGAAGATACATAAACGGCCAGTAAGTACATGAAAAAAAATCAACATTAGTGGCCATCAGAGAAATAAAAATCAAAACCACAATGCAATACCCCTTCACAAACGGTAGGATAGCTATAATAAAGAAGACAGGCAATTAATTAGTAGGGATGTGGAGAAACGTAGAACTTCACATTGCTTGTAAGAATGTTAAAATCATGCAGCTGCTTTGGAAAAACAGTCTGCCAATTCCTCGAAAGGTTAAAAAGAGTTATGATATGACCCAGCAATGTACTGGTAGGTATATACTGAAAAGAAATGAAAACACATGTAGACACAAACCTATGCATAAATGTTCACAGCAGCACTACTAAAAACAGCCAAAAAGTAGAACCAAATGTCCACCAAATAAGTGGATAAATAAAATGTGGTATAAGCATACAATAGGATATTATTTAGGAATAAAACAAAATGAAGTACTGATGCATGTTAGAAAAGCATGAACTGTGAAAACATGTTAAGTGAAAGAAGCCAGACACAAAAGATCACATATTCTGGGCTTCCATTTATGTATGTCCAGAATGGGCAAATCCACAGAGAAAGGAGACTAGCAGGTGGTTGTCTCAGGCTGAGTGAGGAAGGGTTCCGGAAAAATCAGTAGTGACTACTAATGGGGACAGGGTTTCTTTTAATGGGTGATAAAAATGCTCTGAAATTGACTAGTGCTCTAAAATAGTGATGGTTGCATAACTCTGCAAACATATTAACAACCAGTGAATTATACACTTCAAATGGGTGAAGAGCATGGTATGTGAATTATATCTCAATAAAGCTGTTACTAAAAACAAAAGCGGCCGGGTGGGGTAGCTCACGCCTGTAATTCCAGCACTTCGGGAGGCCAAGGTGGGCAGATCACGAGGCCAGGAGATCGAGACCGTCTTGCTAACATGGTGAAACCCCATCTCTACTAAAAATAATAATAATTTTAAAAAGCAAAATATACTATTCAGCAAAAGTTTATTAAACATTTCCAGTGTGCCACATGGTATGTGAAGCAAAGCCCAAAGCCTATGTATCAAGACACTTCTCAGCTAGGTGTGCTGGCTCATGCCTGTAATTCCAGCACTTTGGGAGGCCAAGGCAGAAGGATTACTTGAGGCCAGGAGTTCGAGACCAGCCTGGGCAACATAGTGAAACCCCGTTCTTACAAAAAAATTCTAAAAATTAGCTGGACATGGTGGCTCATGCCTGTAGTCCCAGCTACTTGGGAGGCTGAGGCAGGACAATCACTTGAGACCAGGAGTTGGAGGATGTTATAGTATGCTATGATCACACCACTGCATTCCAGCTTGGGCAACAGAGCAAGACTCTGTCAATCAATTAATCTATCAATCTCCTAACCATCTGTAATTTGTATATAGTGAGACACAAATCTTTATTTCCTAATAGACAAATATTTCAACTACATTTGCTGAATTCCTTTCCCACTGAATGACAATGTTATTTTTGTTATGAACTAAATTCCCTATAAATACATGGGTCAAAGTCTAAACTCTATTACATTCCACTCATCTATCTGCCCAACCTAAAGCAATATACACTGCATAACAGTGTTTCCATCAGAGATGGACCACATAAGATAATAATGGTTGTGCCATAAGATTATAATGGAGGTAAAAAATTCCTATTGCCTAGAAATGTCTTGGTGATCCTGATTGTGTGCAGGCCTAGGCTCCTATGTATATTTGTGACTTAACTTTTAAGAAAAAGTTAAAAAAATTTTAAACTCCCAGAACGAGCTCTCTAAAATGTTCATAAAATAAGAATATAAAGAACATATTTTTGTACAGTTGTTCAATATGTTTGTGTTTTAAGCTAAGTGTTAAATTACAAGAGTCAAAGAGTTACAGTAAAAAGTTTAAAAACTAATCTAAGATTTATTATTGAAGAAAAATATTTTATAAATTTCAATGTACAGTGTTTATAAAGCCTGCAGTAATAAACAGGAATGTCCTAGGTCTTCACATTCACTTGCCACGTACTCGCTGACTCACCCAGAACAACTTTCAATCCTGCAAGCTCCATTTACGGTAAGTGCCCTATACAGGTGTACCATTTAAAAAATTGTCAGTGCTTAAAAAAAAAAAAAAAATTCTTCCACGCTGTATTTTTTACCATATCTTTTCTATGTTTAGATGCATAAATGCTTCCCACTGTGTTACAACTGCCAGTACTATTCAGTACAGTAACATGTTGGATAGGTTTGTAGTCTAGGAGCAATAAGCTGTACCATATAGCCTAGGTGTGTAGCAGGCTACACCACCTGCGTTTGTGTGAGTATACTCATAGGATGTTTGCACAAACAATGAAATCACCTAAGGATGCATTTCTTTTTTTTTTTTTTTTTTTTTTTTTTTTTTTTTTTTTTTTTTTTTGAGACGGAGTCTCGCTGTGTCTCCCAGGCTGGAGTGCAGTGGCCTGATCTCAGCTCACTGCAAGCTCCGCCTCCCGGGTTCACGCCATTCTCCTGCCTCAGCCTCCCAAGTAGCTGAGACTACAGGCGCCCGCCACCACGCCCGGCTAGTTTTTTGTATTTTTAGTAGAGACGGGGTTTTACCATGTTAGCCAGGATAGTCTCGATCTCCTGACCTCGTGATCCACCCGCCTCGGCCTCCCAAAGTGCTGGGATTACAGGCTTGAGCCACCGCGCCCGGCCAGGATGCATTTCTTAAAATGTATTCTCATCATTAAGTGCCATATGACTACACCACATTGTTTGAATTACTATAGCTTTAAGATATGTTTTGACGTCTGGTAGAACAAACACCTGCTGCCCACTATACACTGAAAATATTTTTTGGTTATTCTTGAGTTTTTACTGATTCTAAAGCTCATATATAAATCTGCAAGTTTATAAACACCCCTACTGAAATTTCTACTAGAATCTTATGAATTTATAAATAAGTTAGAAGATACTGCTCTACTTCATGCAGGTCTCTGCTAATGTCACCTAGAGCGAGGCCTTCCCTGCGCTCTATATGAGAGTGGCTCCCCTGGCACTTCCTACTTCCCTTAGTTTAGCTTTGTCTTATTTTTTTTTAGAGCTTCTCATCATATGACATCTATATATTTTACTACATTTTTCCTGCCTTCTCTTCAACAACCCCCTCCCCGCCGCAATTTACCTAATAAGATATAAGCACCATAAAAGAGGGGACCTTAATTTGTTCATAGCTCTACCCATAACTCCTAGAACACAAAGAACGAGCTCTCTAAAATGTTCATAAAATAAACAAATCTTCAAAAGTAAATATTCCAAACGAGGAACACAGTATTACAATGAATACAGTATCACACTTTTTTTTTTTTTTTGAGACAGGGTCTGGCTCTGGTGCCCGTGCTGGAGTGCAGTTGCGAGACTACAGCTCACTTCAATCTCTGCCTCCTGGGCTCAAGTGATCCTCTTGCCTCAGCCTCCTGAGTGCTGGGACTACAGGTGCATGTCACCATGCCTGGCTAATTTTTGTATTTTTGGTAGCGATGGGGTTTCGCATGTTGCCCAGGCTGGTCTCGAGCTCCTAAGCGTAAGTGATCCATTGGCGTTGGCCTCCCAAAGTGCTGGGATTACAGGCGTAAGCCACTGCACCTGGTCCCTCTTTATTTAGGTCTTATTTTTTTTGGTAAAGTTTTAGAGCTTTCTTAACATGGATTTTGTATTTCTAGTTTTATTCCTATTTAAACATTTTGGAAGAGATGGGGCGTGACTCACAATGTTGCCCAGGCTGGTCTTGAACTCCTGGGCTCAGGAGATCCTCCTGACTCAGCCTACCAAAGTACTGGGATTACAGGCATGAGCCACCATGCTTGGCCTTCTTTATATTTTTGTTGGAATGCTATTATCTGCATATTTTGTGCTCTTATGCAGCCATTTTTAAGCTAGAAACAGAAAAAAAAAAACAAACCAAAACCCTTATTAAACTTGAGAAATGAGTACAAACTAGCCTTCATCTAGTTCAGGACTCCTACCATACCCACTTCTTTTCACCTACTTTCTAGTCACAAAATAACTTTTCATCATTCTGAGCATACCATGTCCTTCCATGACTCCTTGCCTCTGATGTCATTCTGAGGCAGGGCTGAAATGAGAGACATCAAAGTGAGACCTTGCTTTAACTTATTTTGAAGCCAAAGCTACCAAATTCTATTCTAAGAAGATCAGGCATGTAACAGTGTTTTTAAATTGCAGGCAGCAACCAATTAGTGGATCACGGCCATCATTTAAAAACGCTAATCTGAAGAGCATCAACATATACCACACAGAGTGAGGTCATTACTGCTTTATGAAACTTCTGTTACATGAACACATGTGTGATGAAAAAAACTTATGTGTCAGTAAAACAAAATTGGAAATACACTGACATTTATAAAATGTACTGAGAAAGAGAAACCTGGCTTAAGTGTGTGGAGAGGGGAAGATGGAATAGGACGACGAGGGAAAGGAAGGAAGTAATAGCAAGAAGATTCTAAGAAGTGTTATTCAAGTGTGAGTCAGCAAAGACCTCAACTGAGCCAAAGTAGACAAGAGAAAGAGTTCTAAGGAAAATTTACAAAGACTCTACCTCTATAAAATGACATCGAACTATTTGAAAAAAAGAAATCACATTTGCTTTTACCCATTTTATTCAAGATCATTTTCCTGAGAAATATTAAACATTAAAACTTGGAATGTTTTGCTTTAAAACCGCATTTCGAATCATTCTTACCTTGCTCTCTCTTTCTAATTCACTTCGCAGCCATTCAAAGTCACTGTATCTTCTTCTAACAGTAGATTCTTTCAGCTTGAAAATAGGAAGATTTGTCTGAAACAAAAAAAGTTACTCCTAAATTGAAGTACATTAAGGAAACGTCAAAAAAATGGAGGAATGGGGGAATCTAGGCTTGCCAATTGATAATATGGCAAATCTGATTACCTTACCAAAAGAAATCATGACTTTCTTTTTCTTTTTTTGAGACAGAATCTCGCTTTGTTGCCTAGGCTGGAGTGCAATGGCACGATCTCGGCTCACTGCAACCTCCACCTCCCAGGTTCAAGTGATTTCTCCACCTCAGCCTCCCGAGTAGCTGGGATTACAGGCACCCACCATCATGCCCAGCTAATTTTTGTATTTTTGTAGAGATGGGGTTTTACCATGTTGTCCAGGCTGGTCTTGAACTCCTGACCTCAGGTGATCTGCCCACCTCGGCCTCCCAAAGTGCTGGGATTACAGGCATGAGCCACCGCACCCGGCCGAAATCATGAGGTTTTTAAGATGACCTTTTACCCACAACAAAAAAAAATTTTGCTAGTTCTTTTTTTTTTCTGAGACAGAGTCTCGCTCTGTCGCCCAGGCAGAGATGCGATCTTGGCTCACTGCAACCTACGCCTCCTGGGTTCAAGTGATTCTCCTGCCTCAGCCTCCCAAGTAGCTGGGATTACAGGCACCTGCCACCAGGCCTGGCTAATTTTCTTGTATTTTTAGTACAGGCGGGGTTTCACCATGTTGGCCAGGCTGATCACAAACTCGTGATCTCATGTGATCTGCCGCCTCAGTCTCCCAAAGTGCTAGGCTTACAGGCCTGAGCCACTGCCTGGCCCACTAGTTCTTTAAAAGTATTTACACAAGAATACAACTTTTAAATATACCTTTGTATGCATGCTTTTGGATGTCATTCTGCCTGGGGCTATCTACATAAATGTAGGTCATTTTCTTATTATTTTGGTGAGCTTTAAAAATGTCAACTAAGCAGTGGTGAAAAAAGGTTAGCTCTTGACTATTCTTCTAGCTAGTACCTCAGCAAACAGTCCTCATAGGGGAAATACAACTAACCTTTTCATTTTTAAAATTTAATTTTCTTGGTGCTCATTCATTATAGCAAAACCCCAACTTATGTCTCAATGCCTATCACTGCCCATTGATGTAGAAATTCTTTTTCTTCTCCCAGAGAGAGGGTCTCACTGCATTGCCCAGGCTGGATTTAAACTCCTAGGCTCAAGCAATCCTCTCGCCTTGGCCTCCCGGGTAGCTGGGACTGCAGGGTCATACCACTGTGCTGGCTCACTTTACTTTATTTTATTTTTTGAGACGGAGTCTGCTCTGTTGCCCAGGCTGGAGTGCAGTGGCACGATCTCGGCTCACTGCAAGCTCCGCAGCCTAGGGTCATGCCATTCTCCTGCCTCAGCCTCCCAAGTAGCTGGGACTACAGGCCCAGCCGCCACGCCCGGCTAATTTTTTGTATTTTTAGTGGAGATGGGTTTCACCGTGTTAGCCAGGATGGTCTCCATCTCCTGGCCTCATGATCCACCCACCTCAGCCTCCCAAAGTGCTGGGATTACAGGCGTGAGCCACCGTAACCCGCCCACTTAGCTACTTTTAAATGAAAACAAAATATTTTGTTAAGAGGACTAGATTAGATCTTGCATAAAAAAAGACCTAAATAAAACATTATTCTTAACGGCCACCTAAAAAATGCCAAAAACAGCAGGGAAAGTGCTGCATACAGTGTCTGTGGTCTTACCACTAGTAGGAAATTAAATCATACTCAGTAGACCAAGCTCATAAACCCAGAGCTTTAAAAGCGAGGGCAAGAACCGAAAACATAACACCCAGTACTTGGAAGTTACACCAGAATGTAAGAAAATTTCTGGAGACTTTGTTCTTTATAAGATTGCAAAGGCTACTTGTTGCCACTTCAGTCAACTTCTAAATTTAAAAAAAAGTAACAAGAAAGATTTCTATTATCTTTTACTGGATTCCTTTTAAAGAAAAAATATGCTAGGCCTGGCGGGGTGGCTCACGTCTGTAATCCCAGCTCTTTGGGAGGCCGAGGTAGGAGGATCACGAGGTCAGGAGTTCGAGACCAGCAAGAGATCAGCCTGACCAATAGCCTGACCAATACGGTGAAACCCCGTCTCCACTAAAAATATAAAACTTAGCTGGGCATGGTGGTGGGCGCCTGTAATCCCAGCTACTTGGGAGGCTGAGGCAGGAGAACTGCTTGAACCCAGGAGGTAGAGGTGGCAGTGAGCCAAAGATCGCTCCACTGCACTCCAGCCCGAGCGACAGCAAGACTCTGACTAAAAAAAAAAAAAAAAAAAGATGTTACCAAATCCAATAAAAAATGGTTTATGACTAAAGACACTAAAGACTATTAGGAGTGGTATGAGACCAGTATTTTATAATTAAGAAGAGATTTCAGGCCTGGCATGGTGGCTCATGCCTGTAATCCTAGTGCTCTGGGAGGCTGAGGTGGGAGGACTGCTTGACGCCAAGAGTTACCAGCCTGGGAAACATAAAAAGATTCCATCTATACAAAAAATAAAATAAATTTACTGGGCATGGTGGCATGTGCCTGTGGTCCTAACTACTTGGGAGGCTGAGGTAGGAGGATCTCTTGAACCCAGGAGTTCAAGACTGTAGTGAACTGTGATTGTACCACTGCACTCCAGCATGGGCAATGAACGAGACCCTCTCTCAAAAAAAAAAGAAGATAGATTTTATTTTATTTGAGACAGGATCTCACTCTAACCCAGGCTGGAGAGCAGCGGCATGATCACAGCAGGGTCAAGTAATTTCTCCCACCTCAACCCCCTATGTAGCTCAGCCTACAGGCACATGCCATCACACCTGGCTAATTTTTGTACTTTTGGTAGAGACAGGGTTTCACCATGTTGCTCAGGCTGGTCTTGAACTCCCGAGTACAAGGAATCCACCTGTATTGGACTCCCAAAGAGCTGGGATTACAGGCATGAGCCACCGTGCCCAGCCAAAAAGATTTCAAAATGTGCAAAATACCACAGAGTTTGTAGGTGACAGAAATGACTTAACACAATAACTAATGCCATACTCTACCAAAAATACTACTCAACACTATATATTCTCTTAGATTACATTCTGTCTGTTAATTCAGACCTTGAATTAATTAGCAGAGAATTTGCATAGAACTGCAAAGTGTTTTACAACTGGAAGAAAAACGTTAAGTGCCACCTGAAGGAAAGACTGGCTTCCTACTGTGTATACAGGGACATCATCTTGTAATATTAACTCCTAAGAAAGTTCTACCTATTTGTTAAGCTTAATGCCACTGGTAAATAGCTGTCACTCAACACAATAAAAGCTTTTTATTAAGGACCTTACATCCATTTTGTAGTGGTCTCAATTTTTTCCTAAGTGTATTAACTTCTCTATGTTGTATACCTTATAGCTTAGAATTCTCAACAGATGCTATTGGGCATAACAGTGTATAGGTTTCAAGCATGAAACCAAATCTCACAAGAGATTTAAAAGCACTTGAATTTTCTTTCCCAGGTAACCACAACATTTGTTCATTGTATTAATGACTAAGGAAATAATTGCACCTAACAAGACTCTTATTATACTAAAAGTCAAGCTTATATTTAAAGATGCTGGCTTGTTGTACAGAGGGTATTCTCATTCCCCACAGGGAATAAAATTAGGTCCCCTGGAGAGTAGAATAATTCCCAGAAAGAAAGCACTGGATTATTTCTCTCTAATTTCACCTATTGGCTTTTTAACCAAGTTCACCCTTCCGCATTAAAATATTAAGTCTTTGTAAGTGTCTTAAAGATAAAAAGGCCTTTACAGAGCTGAGTGTTTTCTGCAGGTGAGATTTTACATTCTGAATTCCCTCCTCTCAAATTACTTTACAAAGGGGATTAACTGCTCTCTTTATTCAAATACGTTAAGATCAAGCTTGTGAAAAGAGTCCCCTAAGAATTTTCATACTTCTGGGTACGGAAGTCTATAAAGTTAATCTCTGAAACAACATATCAAGCTTACAGGTACAATGTTGAGAGAAGAGTGCCAATTCAGCTCATTTTACCTTCCATTTTCCCTTTTGAACTTTTGACACAATCATGATTATATCTGATTCACTCTAATAGAAAGGGGAGGGGTGATGGGGGAAAAGTCCTTTCCCTTCTATGATTAGCTAATAGTTTGATAGTTTATATACTTAAAGAGGATCATGATTAGCTTAAGAAAGTTCTTTTAGTTTTCTTAACTGGTTACGATTTCTTTTTGCATGAGGACTTCTTTAGAGTTTAAAGTCACATCAAGAAATTCGAACATCACTTGCCCATTACATATGCAGTGGTTAACTTAGCTTGTTAAACATCTTCCTGATCATTACAAGGACTTGTAATTCAACGTCACCGATTAAAATAAGTAAGTGGAAAATGTGGGGGTTTTTTGTTGTTGTTTGTTCACTGCTGAAACTCCTGTGATTGGTCACTTTCAACTTATTCAACTTTTATAAAATGACTGAAGGGAGGAGAGGTTTTTTACCTACAGCTTCAGGAGGACTAAACTATTATTTACTGATCATCTATAAAAGGCACCATGCTAGATAAGGTAGAATCATTATTTATAATGATGAATAAGATGCAGACCTGGCCCTTATGAAACATATACCAACCAAGGAGGTTAGAAAATAAGCATATAAAAAGTTGAATTTCCATGGTTAAAAATACTACAAACTGGCTGGGCATGATGGCTCAAGCCTGTAATCCCTGTACTTTGGGAGGCCAAGGTGGGCGGATCATCTGAGGTCAGGAGTTCGCAAACAGCCTGGCCAACGTGGTGAAACCCTGTCTATACTAAAAATACAAAAATCAGCCAGGCGTGGTGGCGGGTGCCTGTAAGCCCAGCTACTTGGGATGCTGAGGCAGAACTGCTTGAACCCGGGAGGTGGAGACTACAGTGAACCAAGATCGCGCCATTGCACTCCAGCCCGGGCAACAAGAGCGAAACTCTGCTAAAAAAAAAAAAAAAAAAATTGCTGGGCATGGTGGCACATGCCTGTAGTGGGAGGATAAGGTGTCAGGATGGCTTCAGCCTTCAAGACTGAGGCTGCATGAGCTGTGATCACATCACTCACTGCACTTCAGCCTGGGTGACAGAGGGAGACTGTCTCAAAAAAAAAAAAAGGAGGGGGGGCATTTTGGTGAATACATTATCCATTACTGTATTAAATGCACATAACTTTTGAATGAACAATTTCAATGGGAATTAATCCTATAAATATTTCCACACATACAAAAATATTTCAGCATTGTTTGTAATAGAAAAAAAAAAAAAGACCAGAAACAATAAATCTTACATTACAAACTTACATTACACAGCCTTTTACAAAATATAACTCAGCCACAGGTTAATCAGAAAAGCTGTCTAGAATGTATGACACATAAAAAGTTTCAGGCCAGGCGCGGTGGCTCATGCCTCAAATCCCAGCACTTTGAGAGGCCGAGGCGGGTGGCTCACTTGAGGTCAGGAGTTCAAGACCAGCCTGGCCAACACAGTGAAACCCCATCTCTACTAAAAATACAAACATTAGCTGGGCGAGGTGGCACGAGCCTATAATTTCTGCTACTTGGGAGGCTGTGGCAGGATAATCGCTTGAACCTAGGAGGCGGAGGTTGCAGTGAGGTGAGATCATGCCACTGCACTACAGCTTGGGCAACAGAGCGAGACTCCACCTCAAGAAAAAAAAAAAGTTTCAGAACAGTATATTCCATAGCATAATACCATTTGTGTAATACAAAAAGCACGAAGGAATTGACAATTGATTTGGCCCGGATTCATTCATTCTTTCCCTTCCTTTTTTTTCCTTTCCTCAGTCTCTCTGCTTCCCCTCCCTCCCTACCTTCCTTCTTTTAGAGACAGGGTCTCCCTAAGTTGCTCAGGCTGGTCTTGAACTCCTGGGCCCAAGGGATCCTTCCACCTCAGCCTCCCAAAGTGCTGGGATTTGAGGTGTGAGCCACTGCATACAGCCAGCCGGGACTCTTTTGTTTTGTTTTTGAGACAGAGTTTCGCTCTTGTTGTCCATGCTAGAGTGCAATGGCCTCAGCCAGGACTCTCTTAAGACAGAGCTAGCCATACTATCAGACAGTTGAAAACGGTGACAATGGTGTGAGCTAAATGCAGAGAAGAAGTAAGTACAGGGTATATTTAGTATATATTTCTTGAATATTCTAAAGCATAGGCAGTGGTGGGAAATAAAACTGAAAAGTTTAAACTAGACTCTAAATATAGGGCTAAGGTGCCTACCTGTGAGCACCGGGAGTTAATATGTTTTAATAGAAAAATGATAGCTATGAACAGAAAAAATAGAACAGAGAAGTTACCACAGAAGTAGAAGCCACAGATGAGCTGCATGTAGGTTTAAGGTGTAGAATTAAGAACAGATGGCTCTAGTTGATTCTTAGGTTTATCTGCTTTGAAGTGTATGGACAAGTCAGACTACTGAGGCAAATTACAGCAAAAATCCCTTAAAGGTTTTATCTTGGATGTCACTTTAAATGCTCTAGATTTATCCAGAAAGAATGAATTCTGAAATTAAACGTAAATCAGGCTTAAATATTGTTAACTTACTTTAGGATGACTAAAACTTTTGAAATTTAAACAGCAAGATTTAGTATTCTCTCACCCTAATATTCATATTTTCCCCCAATTTTAAGAGAAGTTTCTTAGTATCAGGCTGAGTATGAAGTGGAAGCCATAATTTTCTTCCTAGCTACTGTTCATTTTATTTCCTAACAGGTAAAAGTGTCAAATACAACCATCTGTATGAAATAGTATTTGTAGGAAATACAAGAAATATGTTATTTGTGGGAAATAACAATAGATCAGCCAATGTGGGCACAGTGATCACAGACAGGTAAGATGGGAGACAAGCAAAAGTATAGCATGGGGCAAGAACCAAAAAGTAAGCCACAGCCTTCATCTATTTGTATAGGTACATATTAGTAAATGCTGAAGACAGTGAGTTTGAGTAACCCTGGACTACTTTAGACTTCAGTTTTGTTCATGGAGTTCAAAAGTTCTGCAAATCACGTTTCATCATATATCTGAAGCAAAGACAGAGGCTCAAATAATCTGGACAGCTCTCAAGGGTTCTATGTAAGAAACCCAATATTAACAGTCACTTAAAGCTATGTCAGGGCCCAAACTAACATTTAAAGAGCAGATAATTATAATTATCTGCATCTCAAAAAAGTTAAGTTCATTGCCTGGAATCCACTGAGTCTATAAAACTATCTTATTCCACACTCAAAATATGCCTTTGTTAATTGTTATTTGCCAAACGCTAATCTGTTACCACTACTTAGTAACATTTCTTTGGAAAACTATAAAATAGATTACCAATATTATCAAAGAAGACAGGAAAAAACGGAGGGTCTCGCTGTGTTGCCAAGGGTGGAGTACAGTGGCAAGATCCTAGCATACGACAGACACTTGGGCTGGAGGGATCCTCCCACCTCTGGTGGTTATTTATTTATTTATTTTTTGGGACCGAGTCTTGCCTTGTCGCTCAGTCTGGAGTGCAATGGTGCAATCTCAGCTCACTGCAACCTCTGCCTCCTGCCTCAGCCTTCCGCGTAGCTGGGATTACAGGTGCGCATCACCATGCCTGGCTAATTTTTTTGTATCTTCAGTAGAGATGGGATTTCACCCTGTTGGCCAGGCTGGTCTTGAACTCCTGACCTTGTGATCCCCCCACCTCGACCTCCCAAAGTGCTGAGATTATCGGCGTGAGTCACTGCACATTTCAAATGTTCTCTGGACTAAAAGCTTATTCTTCATTTAAATGACTTCTTCTCAGCCTTATTAAGAGTTCATCTAGGTTATAAACCATATCTCAAGGTCACAGGTAGACACCTTAGCCCCATATTTAGAGTGCAGTTTAAACTTTTCGGTTTTATTTCCCACCATTCCCTATGCTTTAGAATATTCAAGAATTATATACTGCACGTTGTTTCTTTAGTCATCTTTAACTTAGAAGAGTCGCCCCTGCCTTGTTGTCATTGAAGACATTGACAATAAAGAGTTCAGGCCAGCTATCTGAGCTACATTCTACATTTGGGTTTGTCTGTTTCCTCATGACCAGTTTTGTTATGCATTGTTGGCAGTAACGTTCCTAAACTGCAGGAATGTTGATGCTTTCTGAGGCATCACATCAGAAGGCATATAATGTCAGTTTGTCCCATGACTGGGTCACTTGGTAAGGAGAGGTCAGATTCCTCCAATAGTTATCTTTCCCCCACCTTTTAATACCTTTTTCTTGAACCAGCCCTTCATAATAAAATTTAGTGCCATTTAGAATTTGCCCAGCGAATTTGAGCTTACAAAACTATCAGACCACAGAATAAACTCTGCTTCTTGGAGAATTCACATTTTTAGGTGAAGTTATTTATCTAACTTTAACCATTAGGAGAGAGATTGCTTTACTGAAGGAAAGCCCCACTCCCTGCCAAATACAGTATTAATATACAGATGTATTAAGTACAGTATGTTCTCAATTTGTTGATTTAATAAACAGAATTAAAGAAGGGTTTATAGTCTACTTGGATATTTGTACTCTTCTGGAGAAATTCAGGGTAATGCTCAAGCTAGTAGGTATCTTGCTTTTCATTTGCAAGATGAGAATATATTTTGCTTGGCTCATGAAAAAGTGATGAAATAATTACAAGATCCTGGGACATTCAAAGAACTAGAAAAGAACAAGACTAAAAACCTGAATAGAATTGTTCAATGTTATTTTGTTGCTATTTGTATATACCAGGAACAAAACTGCAAAGTGATAAAATGTTAAGAGACACATGTGTATGCCAGATACTAAACCAGCCATTTTCTACAAAAAGTATTACTAATCACACAGGGTAAGATCATCAGGAATGCAAATGGACATTACATACTAAGGAAAAGATTTTTGAAACCATGGTATAGAGGTCTAAAACAAGTGCTCCCTTCAAGTCTAAGCATAAGAAACTACCACATTATTGGTCTCCAAAAAGGTAGGTCTTATACACTTACACAGGCTGACCTATTAAAGTCAGCAGCTCACAGATACCCTATATGTTACCTGATTATCACTGATAGCCAAGCAGAAAACCAAGCCTCAAAATGTGATCACCTGAATATAGCTTAACAATAGATATTAGAAAAATGTTTACTAGGTGTTTCTAGTATTTCTTCAGATAGTGTCACGTGTACACTTGAAAAGAGACTGGCAACAACATCAAAAGTATACTCAATAGGCCATACTCTATTCAACCAATCCTAAGAGATGTAAATGGATGCCCCACTACAGTTCTCATTAAACAGCCGCATTTCTCCAAATATCTACATCTAGAGATAAAAGATAAACTGAGAAGTGCTTAAGCTATTACTTCTCCCTTCAGTACTTTTGATACCTGTTTTACCCAATCTGGAACAGCATGAATAACTGGAGATATGGTTTATAACCTAGATGAACTTTTAATAAGGCTGAGAAGAAGTCATTTAAATGAAGAATAAGCTTTTAGTCCCGAGAACCTTTGAAATGTAGATTGTCACTAAGCCAAAGTATTTAGTTTCTTTCTTTAAAAAATAAGGACATGGCCTTCCAGTGATACAATTCCTCGTTATTTTAAAAGAAGTATCCTTTATGGTATAATTTCCAAAACAGTAGAGAATTATCTAGACTAGCTTAAATGCATAAACCAAGGAATTCCAGATATTTTCCTACATTGCCCATATTCTTCATTTGTGAATTAGCAACAAGACTCACTGGAGAGCTCACACAAGGTTTTCAATGAGTAATCTCTAATGAAACTGTGCAATAATAATTCTATTTTAAAGGAAAATTCATTCATAACAATTCACGAAGATTTACATAATCCTACAGGCTTATGCTGAAATAAAACTGTCTATTAATAGTCTAACACCTTTTTTGGACAATCTTTAAAATGCAAAACTATTTTCTGTATCTTCCCAACTTGTCCAATGCTAAGAAACACACTCAAGTGACACCAACTAGAGAATCTCATGCAACTGATCTAGGGTGGAATCTGGACATCAGCATTTTCAAATGATTCTCAAGTGCATCCAGGGTCAAGAACTGCTGCCCTAGGAGTTCGAGACCAGCCTGGCCAACATGGCGAAACCCTGTCTCTACTAAAAATACAAAAATTAGCCAGGCATGGTGGCACACACCTGTAATTCCAGCAACTCGGGAGGCTGAGGCAGGAGTATCGCTTGAGACCGGGAGGCAGAGGTTGCAGTGAGCCAAGGTTGTTCCACTGCACTCCAGCCTGGCTGACAGAGGGAATAACTGCTGCCCTAGACTTAACAAATGTGAAAGAGGGTAGGAACTTGAGAATTTGTACAACCACCAAGTAATTCTGGTTTAGTTGGGACAGATATGGGTGATAATATTTTACCTCTTTAAGGGTAGTGATTTGGAATAATACTGTGAGAATGGAGTGTAAAGTCATTATAAGTAAAACTATGATGTGGAAGCCAGTTAAAGAATATTGGTTAAGAAGCTCTATTCAGTAAGTACTCGTATTTTCTAAGCTTCTACATATGGAGCATCAGGCAGCTATGGACCACAGGGATCTCAAGACATCCTCCTCAAGGGTTATATTTACATTATATTTACAGTGTGAAGGGGGGATGGGGACGGGAGAATGGAATACTCTTCCAAGATTCATTACATGTAGCATTTACAACCACAATCACATAGCTCTTTGATGTTTGAATGAAAGGGTGGAGACCAGTATTTGAGTATCAGGGTAAAATTAAAATATATATAAAACATATACATGTGACAGCTGGGTGCGGTGGCTCAGGCTTGTAATCCCAGCACTTTGGGAGGCCGAGGCGGGTGGATCACCTGAGGTCAGGAGTTCAAAACCAGCCTGGCCAAAATGGCAAAACCTGTCTCTACCAAAAGTATAAAAATTAACCAGGCATGGGGGCATATGCCTGTAGTTCCAGCTACTCGGAGGCTGAGGCAGGAGAATCGCTTGAACCCAGGAGGCGAAAGTTGTGGTGAGCCAAAATTGCACCACTGCACTCTAGCCTGGGCGACAGAGTGAGACTCTGTCACAAAAAACAAAACAAAACATATACATGTGAATATACTGAGTCTGCATGGTGGACTTATAAAAGATATCCTTACAATTAAAAAACATACATACTGGCTTGTAGATATTCCATTTCAGTATACAGCCTTTTAGATTTTTATATATACAAATCTTATTTTTATTAAATACATTATCAGCTTCTCATATCATTGACATGATTATATATAGACATCCCTGGGTGAGAGGCTGTATAGTACAATGATTAAGCACACAGTTCTGGAACTAGAAAATCTGGTTTTAATCTGAATTCCTGCATTAACCAGCTATCTAACTCTGGGCAAAATGCTATGGATGAAAACTAGAAGAAGCCTTGATACAGATCCAGGGAGTTTAAATATTTTCCTTAGGATAAACCCTAAAGGTGAAATTCCTAGGCCAAAGACTATAAATATGAAGTCTTCAAGTTGTGCTCCCGAGAGGCTACTTTGCTGTAAAATGAGAACACTGCAGTAGTAGTAGCTACTTTACTTTAGTAGCCTACAATAAACCATAACACTCAATATTTAAATATTGTTCTGTATCCTCTCTCACACTGGCTTGGCCATGTGACTGCCTTTGATCAAACATTTGTGAACTGGGGCCTGTCCTCTTGGAACATCTGTTCATAAAGACATTCTCTCTTGGGATCCTGTCACCGTTATTCTGTGAGAAGTCTAGCTCTCCCCATGAAGAACTGAGGACCTGATCTACATTCCCATCTGAGCTCCCAGCTGGCAGCCAGCCATATGACTGAGTTATTTCGAAAATAAATCCTCCAGTCCCAGTCAAGTGTCTCTACAGATATCAAGTAGAATAGAGACAAGTCATGACTTCTAAGACCTGACCAAACTGTAGAACTGTAATAAAGTGAATGTTTAATTGTAACTGTTTTCGGTCACCAACTTTTAGGGTTTCTACATAGCAATAATCAACTGAAGCAATAACCTGACTTTGGTAGAGTTATGCTAAACAAGATGCAGATTATGAGAGGACAGTATTTCATCTCTAAAAACTTGGTAACTCAAAAGTATGTAGACTTGGGCCAGGCGCAGTGGCTCACACCTGTAATCCTAGCATGTTGGGATGCCACTTGAGGTCAGGAGATCACAACTAGCCTGCCCAATATGGTGAAACCCCGTCTCTACTAAAAATACAAAATTAGCCGGGCATGGTGGCACATGCCTGTAGTCCCAGCTACTCGGGAGGCTGAGGCACAAGAATCGCTTGAACCTGGGAAGCAGAGGTTGCAGTGAGCTGATATCACGCACTGCACTCCAGCCTGGGCGACAGAGTGAGACTCTACCTTAAAAAAAAAAAAGTATATAAGACTTGTTATTTAACTATTTGCTCTTTACTTCTTTTCTAATTCCTTAATTAGCTTCTGATTATATTCTGAGTAGTTGAGGTTCCTCAGTAATACAGAAAAGTCAATTAATTCTGGATTATTCAGCAAGGAAAGAATTCCTTCATAATTTAGAAATCTGATAAAATGAGCTAAAGTTTTTCTATGCTAAAGAAAGGTAAGATTCTAAATAAAAACTGTAATTTAAGACTGAGTTGCTCCTCTACAATAAATAACTTAATAAACCTCTAAGAATAGTTGTATGAAACAGTTTTGGCCGGGCATGATGGCTCGTGCCTGTAATCCCAGCACTTTGGGAGGCTGAAGCAGAATGATTGCTTGAAGTCAGGAGTTCAATACCAAGCTGGCCAACACAGCAATACCCTGTCTCTCTCTCTACCTCTCTCTCTCTCTCTCTCTCTCTATATATATATATATAAAATAGTTTGCCACCTATATTATAAAAGAACAAAACTAAGCTGTTTCTTCAAAGCTTGAAGTATTACCTGGAAAACTATAAAAAACATGAAAATGAATGTTTAATAAGTCTAAATTCTCTAACACATGAGTGATACATATAAACTCTTCCAGTCAGAGTGATTAGCTATTACAGCAACTAGACAATGACATTAAACACTATACACATGCATGCTTTAAATTTGCAGATTGACAGTAGTGCCATTACAACACTTTACTCCTTTCATAAAGCTCCACAAAGAATGTTTATTGTTCTAACAGCCTGAGAGTACTCAAATCACTAACATAAAAATCTTTTGGAAAGTAACTGTCTAAGAATCCCCCAAATAAACCATGGTTAAGAGGAGCTGCGACTTGCCATCAAAAGTTTCAATACATAATCAGGTCAGCACAATTTAAAATATTTTCTGGTTTCTTTAACTGTTAGGTATAATAAGCGTTTGAGGTGGAGCTGGAGAGCAGAATATTCTGGTTCTTTTCCTTATAATTTAAAGTTGATTTCTAAGTACTTCGGCCACCTTTCTCTCTACCTTCCAATACCTTCCCCTCTACTCTGAGTTGCAGAGTTCGTAAGAAAAGGAAATCATTCCAGATCCTTTATCTCTAGCCCTCAAATCTTACTTGGAAGCATGGTAAGATTTTAAACCATGACATCTATCAATATTGATTATGACAGCTCATTAGCCATTAAAATGATGTTACTTAGAATGTTAATAAGTACACAGCATAAAAGGCATGAAGAAACTACCATGAGGCCAGGTGCGGTGGCTCACGCCTGTAATCCCAGCACTTTGGGAGGCCGAGGCAGGCAGATCAATCACCTGAGGTCAAGAGCTCGAGACCAGCCTGGCTAACATGGTGAAGCCCCATCTCTACTAAAAATACAAAAATTAGCCAGGCATGGTGGTGAGTGCCTGTAATCCAGCTACTCAGGAGTCTGAGGCAGGAGAATCACGTGAACCAGGGAGGCGGAGGTTGCAGTGAGCTGAAATTGCGCCACTGCACTCTAGCCTGGGGGACAAGAGTGAGACTCTGTTTCAAAAAAAAAGAATCTACCATGATAGGCTGGGTGCAGTGGCTCATGTCTGTAATCCTAGCACCTTGGAAGGCTGAGGCAGGCTGACTGCTTGAACTCAGGAGTTTGAGACCAGCCTTGGCAACAAAGCAAAACCCTATCTTTACAAAAAATACAAAATCAGCCAGGCATGGTGGCACACGCCTGTCGTCTCAGCTACTCGTGAGGCTGAAGTGGGAGATCACCTGAGCCCAGGAGGTCAAGGCTGAAGTGAGCTGAGATGGCATCACTGCACTCCAGCCTGGGCAACAGAGCAAGACTCTGCCTCCAAAAAAAAAAAAAAAGAATCAACTATAATGGATACCCCTCTTCCCCAAAAAGAATCTACCATGAACTAAGTACATGAACATTGTGTCCCTGCATTAGCTGATTTTATGACACAGTTAAGAATTATAAGAGGATACCCAAGCAGAGTAGGTGTCACAGTACAGACAAAAATAGGTCAGGAAAGAGAATTAAAGAGAAGGAATACCACTAGGGAGGTTTCTGTAAGAGAGTACACAATTTTTGGAGGACATTATGATAAAAACATGTATGTACAATGTTTCAGTCTCAGAGGCTTTAAAGCTAACAAAATTGTTCTAAGTATACTTTTTATAGCTACTTACACCATTATGTATCAAAAGCGTTTGTGAGAGCCAGGTACAGTGGCATGTGCCTGTAGTCCCAGCTACTAGAGAGCCTGAGGTAGGCGGATCCTTTGAGCCCAGGAATTTGAGACCAGCCTAGGCAACTCAGTGAAACCTCCACCTCAAACCCCCCTAAAAAAGAAATTTTTTTTTAAAAAAAAGTGTTCCAGTTTTGATGCTCATATTTGTGGATGAACAGTTTAAAGTCTCTTATTTTTCCGCTCACCTAAGAAATTCCAGGTTTTATTCACTAAGGCTGTATCTTAGAGAAACACACAAGGTTCAAATAATTGGTGTATCACTTTTGTAGTGGAAGTTCTTGACATGTTGCATGAGGTGGGGGGAAAATGCAAACAAATAAATATTTGCTTTGTACCAATGATAAGAGCTAACCACAAACCCGTGACACCTTTTCTTTCTTTTTTTTTGGAGACAGAGTCTCACAGGTCACCCAGGCTGGACTGCCATGTGCAATCTCGGTTCACTGAAACTTCCATCTCCTGGGTTCAAGCGGTTTTCCTACGTCAGCCTCCTGAGTAGCTAGAATTACATGCATGTGCCCCCAAATCCTGCTAATTATCATTATTATTATTATTATTTTTTGAGACGGAGTCTCGCTCTGTCGCCCAGGCTGGAGTACAGTGGCCGGATCTCAGCTCACTGCAAGCTCCACCTCCCGGGTTTACACCATTCTCCTGCCTCAGCCTCCAGAGTAGCTGGGACTACAGGCGCCCGCCACCACGCCCGGCTAGTTTTTTGTATTTTTCAGTAGAGACGGGGTTTCATCACATTGGCCAGGCTGTTCTTGAACTCCTGACCTCAAGTGATCCACTCGCCTCAGCCTCCCAAAGCGCTGGGATTACAGGCGTGAGCCACTGTGCCCAGCCCTTGATGCCTTTTCTGATTCCTAGAAGTAGCAGGGAAAAATGGATTAGTCAAGCAGACCCGGGATCAACTCCTCTTTCTGGAACTCATTAACAGTATGATCACGCCAAATTACTTTCCTTCTCTAATCTGAGTTTTACCATCTTTAAAATGAGCCAGGTGCAGTGGCTCATGTTTGTGATCCCAGCTACTCTGGAGGACTGCTTGAGGCCAAGAGTTCAAGACCAGCCTGGGCAACATAGCAAGACCCTGTCTCAAGAAAGAAAAGAAAAGAAAAGAAAGCAAAAGAAAGGAAAAGAAAGGAAAGGAAAAGGAAAAGAAAAGAAAGAAAATACTGTCAATTACCTTAATAATTAAGTAGAAACTATTATTATACATTCTTCTCACACATTGTCACAGGTTATCACTTACTGAATACTTAATGTAGGGCAAATATTATGCCTTAAGTCACATTTACTCCCCTGAAGTTTTATTTTATGGTTGAAAACATTCAAAAGAGAAGAATTAAGCAACTTGTTCAAGGTCACATTTCCATTAACAAGAGAGAGGATTCTTGCACAGGTTCACCTTTAAAGTCCATGCTCTAAAGTCATACTATGGTTATAGTACCTGACCCAAAGCAGATATTAAATAAAGCTTTAAAACTCTACTAAATGAGCATTTAATGACTACCTCGACAACTACTATGTTCAATGGGCCTGGGAATATTTGATTAAGAGGCTTCTAAAAACATTTAAACACTGCATAAAAAGTGTTTCTAAGCACCCATAAATTAAGAGTAAAAGCATAATAACGTAAAGAAAAACATAACATGAATAAGACCATTTCTCTTAAAAATATGAGAACCTAAAAGAAAGGTATAAAATAAAAAGGTAAAGGGGGAATTGCTGGAATAGTAGAGTGAGAAGTTCAACAGAGCCTCTCTCCAAAATTCAATGAAAAAAACTAGACAAACACGTCAAACCACCATATCAGAACTCTGGAAAGTGGGCACAGGCGTATAACAAATTGAAAAGTGATCATTCAAGAAAAACTACTCAACTCAGTTAAGAAGAGCAGAAGTCTGCGAGACAAGAGGAGTCTCGCTCTTGTTGCCCAGGCTGGAGTGCAGTGGTGCGATTTCAGCTCATGGCAACCTCTGCCTTGTGGGTTCAAGCGATTCTTCTGCCTCAGCCTCCCGAGTAGCTGGGATTACGGGCACCCGCCACCACGCCTGGCTAATTTTTGTATTTTCAGTAGATACGGAGTTTCACCATGTTAGCCAGGCTGGTCTCAAAATCCTGACCTCAGGTGATCCACCCGCCTCGGCCTCCCAGAGTGTTGGGATTACAGGCATGAGCCACTGTGCCCGGCCAGAAGTCTGTGTGTTTTAACCTAGGCCTATTGTTACCAGTTCCACCAGCTCTATCAATGGTAGTTCTACCAGGATGGGGCAAGGTGTGAAAACCAACATCATCACTGCTGGAGGGGGGCCACTGGTTAGGAGTAGAATATAGAAAAGTCCCAAATGCGGGACTATTGTTGAAACCAACAGCAATATTGGCAGCAAACAGTTGGTAAGGCTAATATTGCAGCAACCCAAGGTTGCAATATTGGAGGCAAGCAACAAACCAGCAGACTTACCAGAAGAATTACATAGCCATGGTGGGCCTTGATTAGCTCCCAGGTATCTGTGGAGGTCTGAGGGTCTGTGTGATGTCAGGCGCGGTGGCTCACGCCTGTAATCCTAGCACTTTGGGAGTCTGAGGCGGGTGGATCACGAGGTCAGGAGTATGAGACCAGCCTGGCCAACATGGTGAAACCCTGTCTCTACTAAAAATACAAAAAATTAGCTGGGTATGGTGGCACATGCCTATAATCCCAGCTACTTGGGATGCTGAGGCAGAAGAATCTCTTGAACCTAGGAGGTGGAAGCTGCAGTGAGCCAAGATCACACCACTGCACTCGAGCTTGAGCGACAGAGCAAGACTCCGTCTCAAAAAAAAAAAAGTATGTGTGCTTACACAAAGCTGTATGCATGCTCAGCTGGAAAGGACCCTAGTCATAGAAACATCCATGGCTCAATGACACCTTTAACAGACACAGGACAGCCATGGACATGAGAAGACGGCACGAAGTAAAAGCTGGGGCAAAGTTGTAAACTGCCTGAACTTTGACTTTGTTTTCCAACTTGCATTGGCAAAAAGCAGAAGCTAGTCAGGTGCAGTGGCTCACGCCTGTAATCCTAACACTTTGGAAGGCGAAGGTGGGAGGACTGCTTAAGGCTAGGAGTTCAAGACCAACCTGGCTAACAGAGCAAGACCCTGTCTCTTAAAGAAAAAGGCTGAATGAAGCCTCACTGGCTCCAGTAGCTACGCATAACCTTTGACCAGTCATTTCTGACCACTAAGAGAAACTGACAAACTGACTCAGGGTGACCCTTAGAAAACCTGGCAAAAAAAAAATCGATCTCTGCTATCACCACCTCATACTACAGACTTAATGCAGGCAACTCCCTAAAAAAAAATAGCAACAACCACCTCCCTTTGGGAAGGGGCAGGAGGCAATCTAACTCAGAGTCTCCACAATGTATTATCTAAAACGTTCAGTTTAACAAAAAATTATGAGACATGCAAAGAAACTGGAAAGTGTGAGCCATAGATAGGATAAAAAGTCAGAAACTGTCTCTGGGGAGGTTCAGCTGTTCAGCTGTCCAGGATTTCCAAGCAGCTATCAGTATGTTCAAATTAAAGGAAACCATGCTTAAAGAACTGAAAGAAAAGCATGATGACAATGATTCAAGGAATAGAGAATCTCAACAAAAAGATTATAAAAAAAAACAACACTGAATTGGACCTCTACAGCTGAAAAGTATAATAGCTGAAACGAAAAATTAACTGAAGGGGATCAACAGTGGATTCAAACTGGCAGACAAAAGCATCAGCAAACTTGAAGACACATCAAGAAATTGTCCAATCTGAAAAGCAGAAAGAAAGAAAAAAATAAGAATGAACAGAGTCTCAGGGACCTATAGGATACCAACAAGCCTATCAACACACATGTAATGGGAGTCCCATGATGACAGAAACAATAAATAATGGCTGAAAACTTTAAAAATTTGACTAAACCCTTAATCTATACATCCAAGAAGCTCAATGAACTCTAAGTAGGATAAACACAAAGAGATCCCCACCCAACAATCACAGTAAAACTGTTAAAAGCCAAAGAAAAGCAAAATCTTGAATTTAGTGGCAAGAGAAATCTACTCATCAATACAGGGGATCCATAGTAAGATTAACAGCTGACTTCTCACCAGAAACAATGGAGACAAGGAAGCAGTAGCATATTCAGAGTGCTCAAAGAAAAAAAGAAAATCAACAAAGAATTCCCTATCCAGTGTGGTAGGCCGAATTCCAAGATGGTGCCTAAAATTGCCACCACTTGGCATACACACCTCCCTGAGAATGTGAGAAAGGCCTATGAATGAGATGGATGTCACTTCCATAATTAGGTTACATCACATGGCAAAGGTGAAGGGATTTTACAGATATTAAACTCCCTAATCAGTTTGACTTTGACTTCACCGAGTTTTTTTGTGAGTAGTCTTGACTTAATCAGGTGAGCCCCTTAAAAAGGGGCTTTAGTCTTCACTGAGATCAAAGAGGTTTTTTTCCACTGGCCTTTAAGAGGAAGGCTACTCTAAACTCTACAGCTCCAAGAAAATAATACTGCCCACAACTGTGTAAGCCTGGAAAAGAATTCCGGAGCCTCAGATGAAACCACAACCCTGACCAACCTTCCTTGATGATAGGCACTGTGAGACCCCAAGCAAAATGTCCAGATAAGCCATATTCAGACTTCTCACTTACAGAAACTTGTGAGATATTTGGTGGTGTTTTTTAAATAATTAAAAACTCAATCTATTTATTTAAATTTTTACTTTTTTAAAGAGACAGTGTCTTGCTTATTTCCCAGGCTGGAGTACAGGCTATTTACAGGCATGATCACAGCACAATGCAGCCGCCTCAAACTCCTGGGCTAAAGTGATTCTCGTGTCTTAGCCTCCTGTGTAGATGGGACTATAGGCACAAACCACT
This sequence comes from Macaca thibetana thibetana, assembly GCF_024542745.1. Lineage (NCBI taxonomy): Eukaryota > Metazoa > Chordata > Mammalia > Primates > Cercopithecidae > Macaca > Macaca thibetana. Next base: position 156,910,780 of record NC_065581.1, on the reverse strand, counting down.
GCACCTGGCTGGGGGTGTTTTGAGAGCTACAATTGTGGTAATTTTTAATTCAGCAATAAAAAACTAATACATCTAACAAGACTATCCTTCAAAAATAAAAACATTAAGACAGTCCCAAACAAAAAAAGAAAAAAAAAGACTACAAGCCTTCATACTCAGCAGACCTGACTTAGAAGAAATACTAAAGAAATCCTTCCGTAGTGTGTAAGCATGATGATTGGGTTTTCATGCTCATGTGTGTGACATGCCTCCTTCAAACCTTGTTATGACTTCAGCACATTACCCATCTGATGGGAACCTTAGAAGAAGAAAAAAGAAATACTAAAGAAAGCCCTTCAGGCTGAAAAAAATGATACCAGATGGTAAATGAAATCCACATGAAGAGCCAGGTGTGGTGGCTCACACCTGTAATCCCAGTATTTTAGGAGGCCAAGGGCGGGGTGGATCACCTGAGGTTGAGAGTTCGAGACCAGCCTGGCCACCATGGTGAAACTCCGTCTCCACTGAAAATACAAAAATTAGCCAGGCGTGGTGGTATGCGCCTGTAATCCCAGCTACTTGGAAGGCTGAGGCACAAGAATCGCATGAACCTGGGAGGTGAAGGTTGCAGTGAGCCGAGATTGTGCCACTGCATCCCAGCCTGGGTGAGAAAGTGAGACTCTGCCTCAAAAATCAAAACAGGTTAAAAGTGAAAGGACAGAAAATTACATACCCTGCAAATACTCATAAAAAAACTGGACTGGCTATATTAGTGTTAGATAAAGTAGACTGTAAAACACAACAGATGAGTAAGAACTGAGGGTTCTTGGCAAAAAGTCATAAAGAACTACTTTTTTCCTTGCTTTGATGGTTTGAAGGGAAAGAAACTGCCCTCTCCAGTTCCCCCGCCTTTTTTTTTTCCTTCTTTATGAGATGGTGGGTCTCACCCTGTCACCCAGGGTGGAGTGCAGTAGTGCAATCCTGGCCCACTGCAGCCTTGACCTCCTGGGCTCAAACAATCCTCCCACCTCAGTCTCCCGAGTAGCTGGGACTACAGGTGCACGCCACCATACCTAGCTAATTTTTGTATTTTTTGTAGAGAGGAGGGTCTCATTATGTTACCCAAACTGGTTTTTAACTCTTGACCTCAAGTGATCCTCCTGCTTTGGCCTTCCAAAGTTCTGGGATTACAGGAGACAGCCACTGTACCTGGCCCCTCCATACTATTTGTTTCCATATTTATTACTGCGGTAAAATATGCATAATATAAAATTATCATTTTCAGCATGTTTAAGTGTACAGAGTTCTGTGGCATTAAGTAAATCCATATTGTTATGCAAACATCACCACCATCAATCTCTAGAATATCCACATTTAAAATAATATAGTCTGTAAGAATATAAGGCATTTTTTTTTTTTTTTTTGGCTCTGTTGCCAGGTGGGAGTGCGGTGGCATGATCTCAGCTCACTGCAACCTGCAACCTCTACCTCTTGGGTTCAAGAAATTATGTCTCAGCCTTCCCAGTAGCTGGGACTACAGGCATTCGTCACCATGCCCGCCTAATTTTTCGTATTTTTAGTAAAGATGGGGTTTCGCCATGTTGCCAGTCTGGTCTTGAACTCCTGACCTCAAGTAATCCACCCACCTCGGCCTCCTAAAGTGCTGGGGTTACAGGCATGAGCCACTGTGCCCGGCCAAGAAAATAACTTTTTTTTTTTTTTAAGTTCTGGGATACTTGTGCAAAACGTGCAGGTTTGTTACATAGGTATACATGTGCCACGGTGGTTTGCTGCACCTATCAACCTGTCATCTAGGTTTTAAGCCCCACATGCATTAGGTATTTGTTCTAATGCTCTCCCTCCCCTTGTCCCCCAGTCCCTGGCAGGTCCTGGTGTGTGATGTTCCCCTCCCTGTGTCCATGTGATCTCATTGTTCACCTCCCACTAATGAGTGAAAACATGCGGTGTTTGGTTTTCTGTTCCTGTGTTAGTTTGCTGAGGATGGTGGTTTCCAGTTTCATCCATGTCCCTGCAAAGGACATGAACTCATTCTTTTTTATGACTGCATAGTATTCCATAGTGTATATGTGCCACATTTTCTTTATCCAGTCTATCACTGATGGGCATTTGGGTTGGTTCCAAGTCTTCACTATTATAAATAGTGCTGCAATAAACATACGTGTGCATGTGTCTTTATAGGAGAATGATTTACAATCCTTTGGGTATATATCCAGTAATGGGATTGCTGGATCAAATGGTATATTTCTGGTTCTAGATCCTTGAGGAAATGCCATATTGTCTTCCACAATGGTTGAACTAATTTACACTCCCACCAACAGTGTAAAAGCGTTCCTACTTCTCCACATCGTCGCATCTGTTGTTTCCTGACTTTTTAATGACCACCATTCTAACTAGCGTGAGATGGTATCTCACTGTAGTTTTGATTTGCATTTCTCTAATGACCAATGATGATGAGATTTTTTAAATATGTTTGTTGGCCGCGTAAATGTCTTCTTTTGAGAAGCGTCTGTTCATATCCTTCACCCACTTTTTGAAGGGGTTGTTTTTTTCTTGTAAATTTAAGTTCCTTGTAGATTCTGGATATTAGACCTTTGTCAGATGGATAGATTGCAAAAATTTTCTCCCATTCTGTAGGTTGCCTGCTCACCCTAATAATAGTTTCTTTTGCTGTGCTGAACCTTTTTAATTAGATTCCATTTGTCAATTTTGGCTTTTGCTGCCATTGCTTTTGGTGTTTTAGTCATGAAGTCTTTGCTCATGTCTATGTTCTGAATGGTACTGCCTAGGTTTTATTCTAGGGTTCTTATGGTTTTAGGTTTTACATTTAAGTCTTTAATCCATCAGAGTTAATTTTTGTATAAGGTGTAAGGAAGGGGTCCAGTTTGTTTTCTGTATATGGCTAACCAGTTTTCCCAGCACTATTTATTAAATAGGGAATCCTTTCCCCATTGCTTGTTTCTGTCAGGTTTCTCGAGGATCAGATGGTTGTAGATGTGTGGTGTTATTTCTGAGGCCTCTAAGTAAGAAATTCTTAAAAGAGCTTTGAGCGTTCCTTTTTTTTTTTTTTTTTTTTTTTTTTTTTTGAGATAGGGTCATGCCCTGTTGCCCTGGTTAGACTACAGAGGTGCAATCTCGGCTCACTGCAACCTCTGCCTCCCAGGTTCAAGTGATTCTCCTGCCTCAGCCTCCCGACTAGCTGGGATTACAGGTGCACACCACCACGTCTGCCTAATTTTTTTTTTTTTTTTTTTGGTCTTTTTAGTAGAGACAGGGTTTCACCATGTTGGACAGGCTGGTCTCAAACTCCTGATCTCTGGTGATCCACCCACCTTGGCCTCCCAAAATGCTGGGATTATAGGCATGAGACACTGCACCTGCCCTTTTTTTTTTTCCTTAAAATTGTGTTGATTCTTTTTATTTTTTTTTGCCTGGGAACACAAACTCTTTAGAATAGAATGTGTTCTCAGCATTTTATTTTATTTTTTTTTTAAGAGATAGGGTTTGCTGTGTTGCCCAGGCTAGAGTGCAGTGGCAAGATCATAACTCAGTGCAGATTCTAATTCCTGGCCTCAAACGATCCTCCTACCTCAGCCTCCCAAATAGCTAAGACTACAGGCTCAAGTCCACACTGGGTTACCTTTTGGCAAGAGGAATCAGGAAAGATCATTAGAGTTTAGCATGGGAAAAGAGCAGGTAAACTTTCTTAGCTATACCATAAAGCATGATCAGGAAGTGATATGGTTTGGTTGTATGTCCCTACCCAAATCTCATCTTGAATTGTAACCCCCACGTGTAACCCCCCAGGTGACTGGATCATGGGGGCGGTTCCGCCATGCTCTTCTCGTGATAATGAGTGAGTTATCATGAAAGCTGACGGTTTTATAAGGGGCTCTTTCTGCTCACTTTCTCTTTCCTGGCGCCTTGTGAAGCAGGTACTTGCTTATTCTTTGCCTTCCATGCTTGTAAGTTTCCTGAGGCCTCCCCAGCTATGCAGTACTGTGAGTCAATTAAACCTCTTTCCTTTATAAATTACCCAGTCTCAGGTAGTAAATTTATAGCGTGAAAATGGAGTAAGACAGGAGGAAACAGGAAACGATTATTGCTAAGTAAGAACGATGAAGTGGTCGATATCTATGATCTATTTTTTGAGTGTGTGACCAGGTCTCACTCTGTCACCTAGGCTGGAGTGCAGTAGCATGACCACGGCTTAATGTAGCCTCGACCTCTTGGGCTCAAGTGATCCTTCTACCTCAGCCTCCTAAGTAGTTGGGACTACTAGTCCATGCCACTATGCCCAGCTAATTAAAAAAAAAAAGTTTAAGTCTCCCTGTGTTGCCCAGGCTGGTCTTGAATGCCTGGGCTCAAGTGATCTTCCCACCTCTGCCTCCAAAAGTGCTAAAATTATAGGCATGAGCCACCATATCCAGTCTATCATCTGTTTTAACTGGAAATAAGAGTGATTACAGTTTGTAAGAAAATGCAGTAGAATAAACTATATCAGAGAAAACACAGAGTGAAAGTGCCTACCATACCGCCTGAACACAGATGCTTAAAACAAATTATAGCCGGGTGCAGTGACTCATGCCTGTCATCTCAGCACTTTGGGAGGCAGAGGCAGGAGGATTGCTTGAGCTCAGGAGTTCAAAACCAGCCTGGGCAACACAGCGAGACCCTGTCTCTATTTATTAAAAAATTAAAATTAAAATAACAATTTTAAAACCAAATTATACATTATATATAAAATTATAAATAAAAATCGAGAAAAATGTTTGAGTCAGAGAGTAACAAGGAACCACTCCAGTATTATTACTGTGTGATTCTGGCAGGTCATTGACGTCACATGTTGGCAGTGAAGGACAGAAGAGACAGGTGCTCCCCCTACCTAAAACACTACTGGCTCTCTTTTTGCCCTCACACACTTCTGGCCCCTCAGGGCAGACCTGGGTTTCCACTACACCTTATGCATATTTTATGAATTTACCTCTCCCTACTCTCCTTACCACCAGTTTGGAAGCTTCTAAAGGCTAGGCATGTCTTATTCATCTCTTAAACAAGCATCTAGCAATGTCTGGAATATAGCAGACAGTTCATAAATGTTCATTTATTGGACAGTTCTGGGGAAAACTTCTCAGAGAAATCTAGCCCTGCTTCAGGCTGTTGGGAACTTACTAAATGCAGTCACATATGTTATTAAACTTAGCATTCCAAGTACTCAATAAAGCAACTGACCCACAGGAGCTACTCAAGTTAAAATCAACAACTCTAAAAAAGAAATTTAGTTAGAAAAAAACAATTGATCAGATGTCTTGAGGGAAGAAAACTGAGCAAATATCAATTATAGATAAGAATCATATCCTGATGTCTAAAGAAAAACGCTCTAAAACGGCAATTTATCCCAACCTAAGTATATCAACATAATCTGGCCTTATAAACTAAGACAAAAATTCTATCAGTTTACTACGTTGTCCCATTTAGAGTCGGTATCACAGTTTCTCAATTTTCCACTTAACTCCTTCCTTTCTTTTTTTGAGACAGGGTCTCACTCTGTCACCCAGGCTGGAGTGCAGTGGTACCATTATAGCTCACTGCAGCCTCAACCTCCTGGGCTCAAATGAGTCTCCCGCCTCAACCTCCTGAGTAGCTGGGACTACAGGTGTGCACCACCACACCCAGCTTTTAGACAGACAGGCAAAGTTTGTAGAAAGGACTTACCTAAGTTATAGTTCAACCAAGACTAATTTAAATTTTATTAACTATTATTTATACAATGGCACACTGCCCTATTACATAGGGGTTTAACATGTAAGAACATGAAACATTAAGACAGGTGTAATGGCTCACATCTGTAGTACCAGCTACTCAGAAGACTGAGGCAGATAAGAGGATTGCTTGAGCTCAGGAGTTCAAGACCAACCTGGGCTACATAGTGATATTCTGTCTCTTAAAACACACACACACACACACATATAAAACCCCACAAATCATTAAATGATGATACTGTATAAGAAATTAATTAATTATACAAAAATTAGCTGGGCGTGGTGGCACGCGCCTGTAATCCCAGCTACTCAGGAGGCTGAGGCAGGAGAATCGCTTGAACCCGGGAAGTGGAGGTTGCAGTGAGCCAAGATCGCGCCACTGCACTCCAGCCTGGCAACAGAGTGAGACTCCGTCTCAAAAAAAGAAAAAATTAATTAATTCTGGCTAGAAAATATCTAAACCATGATCCTGGCTAGAACTGATTGCAGTCAATTTTGTTTGGCATCATCTTCAGTGTTGGCACTGGTTTGCTGACCGACCCTGAACCACCATGAACCTGCTGCCCACTAGTTTATCAGCACCAACTTTCTTTGCTTTATGTGGGTATTCAAAGGAGTTTACATAAATGGCTTCGAGTGAGAAAATAAACTTCAAAAGTTGAAAATCCTTGTGCCTGGCCTTAGTATTACCAGTGGGATGACAACACAAAGTTACAATTTCTATGTAAAACTGGACCTCTAGGAGGAAAGAATGGTATCTAATATTTCATTCATCACCCAACAATAGGGCTATGCATTAAGATCCTATTATTTGATGAATGTGCAGTGTTATATTTAATGACTATTTCCTCAGTCATTTACTACTGGCTTCCTAAATGAATGTTCTTTCCATAGCCTCATGATACTTTTTAGGGTTTGAGACAGGGTTCTACTCTGTCACATACGCTGGAGTGCAGTGGTGTGATCTTGGCTCACTGCAACATCCGCCTCCAGGGTTCAAGTGATCCTCCCACCTCAGGCTCTTGAGTAGCTGGGACTACAGGGGCACACCACCACATCTGGCTAAGTTATATATTTTTAGTAGAGACAGGGTTTTGCCACATTGGTCAGGCTGGTCTTGAACTCCTGACCTCAAGTGATCCACCCACCTCAGACTCCACAAGTGCTGGAATTACAGGAGTGAGGCACCATGCCTGGCCTCATGTTTTGATAAAAGATTCTCCAAGTACCTTTTGATTTCCATTATTTCAATGTCACATGAGCAAATTCTAGACACAAAACTGGCAAACCTTTTCTTAAAGGGCAGGATAGTAAACATACTGTTTCAACTACTCAATTCTGCCCTTATAGTATAAAAGTGGTCTTACATAATATGGAAAGAAATGGATATGCTGTGTTCCAATAAAACTTTATTTATAAAAAAAGGTGGGGCCGGGCGCGGTGGCTCAAGCCTGTAATCCCAGCACTTTGGGAGGCTGAGACGGGTGGATCACGAGGTCAGGAGATCGAGACCATCCTGGCTAACACGGTGAAACCCCGTCTCTACTAAAAAATACAAAAAACTAGCCGGGCGAGGTGGTGGGTGCCTGTAGTCCCAGCTACTCAGGAGGCTGAGGCAGGAGAATGGCGTAAACCCGGGAGGTGGAGCTTGCAGTGAGCTGAGATCCGGCCACTGCACTCCAGCCTGGGCGACAGAGTGAGACTCCGTCTCAAAAAAATAAAATAAAAAATAAAAAAAATAAAAAAAGGTAAGCCCACAGTTTGCCAACCCCTGCTCTATCTATACTCCTTAGTGTCCTACGAATGTCCTCAGTTATATACCACGGTGGAATTTTTGGGTGTAAATTTAAGACAAGACCTGGTGATATACACATACATGCCTAGCTGACAAGATTTTTCTTTACTTGTTTCCACTTGAAGATAACCAGTAAAGTCAACACAAGAGAGGGGTGAGATAGCAAGACCAGACACAAGGAGGGGCTTTGAGACTCCTGTTTCTCAGTATGGATGAGACTTATTGTACAACAGAGAAGGTCATTCCACAAGGGCAGGACTAGAAAAAACAGAAAGCAAACAAGCTATAGGTGACAGGTGCTAAAATAACTTTACAAAAGCCAAAAGAAATGCTCCATCAGTGATAAAATCTAAGTTTACGGAACAAATAATTATGGAATGACCATTCCGATACTGCTGGACGCAAAGTAACTTTACGAAATTATTTTAAGTAATTATCTACTTCTCTGCTAGGACATTAAGTGATTCTCTGCTAAGAGACTCTGGCCTCATTTATTTTGGTGGCTCAAATTATATACTCCCATCATTCAATGTCAGCAACTACAATGGTGGGCCTAAGTAAAACCAATCTAGTTTTAAGCAGCCTTGGAAGGGGAAAAAAAAGGTTAATCAACTATTTTTAGAATCTCTAGCCCAATCTCAAGGTATACCCCTATCAGATATGCCATGTCTTCATGCTTGCCTTTTTTCTCAACTTAACAAAATTATCATGAAAGAATCAAAACTTACTCACTTAAGACTTCCAAACTAATGAAAGTACAATTTTACTTCTTGCAAATCAAATGAACTTACTCTAAACCGAAATTCCAGGCATCAGCAAAAAAAAAGGAGTAAGAGATGATCACAGTGTAGCTTAAAGCCATATCCTAGAAGGGCCAACCACAACCATTTGTTAATGTGGCAAAGCAAAGAACAGTATCTACTCTTCCCTTCTTCACATGGCTGCCTGGTTAAATTTCCCAGCTTCTTTTATAGCTAAGTACGGCAATGGGGCAGAAACAGAAATAATACAACTTCCTGGTTGTGTCCTTCAAGGGCAGAAATAAACCTTCCCCCTGACTAGAATGTGAATATATTAGAAGCTGATAGTCAAGCCACGATACTAATCCTGGACTGTGCCTGAAACCTCTCCATGTGGAGAAAAAACCAAAAGAACAACAAAATTATCTTCTTTATCTGAGAACAGCCCAAACTCTATACTATTTGATACAACCTTTCTGGCAAGCTATAGCAAACATCACATTTTACCAACACATTCCAAATTCCTAGGTTGTCAGTTAAATATTTCTTTAAAGAAGTAGTGGCCAGGCGTGGTGGCTCACGCCTGTATTTTGGGAGGCTGAAGTGGGCAGATCACTTGAGGCCAGGAGTTTGAGACCAGCCTTGGCAAAATGGTGAAACCCCATCTCTACTAAAAATACAAAAATTAGCCAGGCATGGCGGTGCACGAGCTGTACACTCCCAGCTACTTTGGAGGCTGAAGCACGAGAATTGCTCGAACCACAGAGGCGGAGGCTGCAGTGAGCTGAGATTGCACCATTGCACTCCAGTCTGGGCAACAGAGTGAGACTCTGTCTAAAAAAATAAATAAAATAAAAAAACAAAAAACGAAGTAGAACTTTGGTTGAAAGCTTTATGTCTTTTAACTAAGGAATCAAAACAGTAAACTGCAGTTCCAGTTTCCTATGCAGGGTCTGGGGAAGGAATGCCAGGCACCACGGCCAGCGTTCCTGACAGGCACCTATGGCAAGAAGCCCCTGACAAGAAACAGGCCAAGGAGATGTATGAGGAAGACAAGGATTTCAAGCAGAAACAAAAAGAGCAGCAGAAAAAACTTGAGGAGCTAAAAGCAAAGGCGACAGGGAAGGGTTCCCTGGACAGGTGGAATTAACAAATCTGGCAAAAGTCTATGGCCATTCTATCCTGAATGCACCCAGTTGCTCATCTGATCTCAGAAGCTAAGTAGGGTTGGGCCTGGTTAGTACTTAGAAGGGAGAAATCTGGAAAACAAGAACAAAAACCAAAAAACGAACCACTGTGCCCGAGGCAATGATGACCCTTGATCCCATTCCTATTTAAATATCTGTATTTCCTACCATAAAATCTTCTGCTTCCACCCTAGGAAGCAAAGGATGAAATGTCTTGGAGCCTGTTGCACATTTAAGAATAAGCTTTCTCTCTCTCTCTCTCTCTCTTTTTTTTTTTTAAGCACAGAGTCTCACTGCCACCCAGGATGGAATGTGGTAGTGCAGTCTCGACTGACTGCATCCTCTGCCTCCAGGGTTCAAGCAATCTTTGTGCCTCAGCCTCCTGAGTAGCTGGGATTATAGGCATGCACCACCACACTGGCTAATTTTTGTATTTTAGTAGATATGGGTTTTTGCCATGTTGGTAAGGCTGGTCTCGAACTCCTGATCTCGAGTGATCCACCCACCTCAGCCTCCCAAAGTGCTGGGATTACAGGCATGAGCTACCTACCACACCCGGCCCTAGGAATAAACTTCTGGAAAAAAGAAAATAGCACTTCCAAGATTTTCTTGGACACCATCTTTCTTATCTGATATTCAATTGCTGGCTCTGTTTACATGAAAGCAGCATAACATGGAACAAACATCAAAGTATCTAATAATAACAGTCTAGTACTTTTTGGAAGGGGTGAGATAAGCATGATGATGAAGGTGAGCAGGAGAGGAAAATTTCTATTACATGTGATCACCAGGATAGTTCAAAGCATTTTTTTAGATTTTCCCCTTTAAAAGTATAAAGTGACAATATTTATAAAGATTCCTTTTTTGAGGCATGCTTGATGGCATGCAACAGTAATCCCAGCTACTTGGCTGAGGTGGGAGGCTCACTTCAGCCCAGGAGTTCAAGACCACTCGACAACACAGCATAACACTGTCTCCAAAAAATCCCAAAAAAATCCCTTTCTTAAATGAATATGTATTTTTGTCTTTTTTTTGTTTTTTACTTCTGGCTTACTTTCATGATTATTATACAGGGATATAGACATGGATGATGCAAGACAAAGGTAAAAAGATCTGGCTTGACTGGATGTAGTCTGTGTCTCCCCTTCTTCCCAAAAACTTAAGCTGTAGAGATCAGTATGCTTTCAGTTAATATTTAAATGCCTCCCCTCCAAAAAGTTTTCTATCTTTGGCAAATGTCGCTGGTTTTCCTCTCTGTTGCCAAGATCTGCTATTCATTTTATGTTTTACTATTTTAGAATCTGTTTTTTTTTTTTAACCCCATCAAAGCTACCAACCACTGTGGTTCTATGTATATTTCTCCTCCTTCTCTACTGTCTATCTCAGTGAGACAGAGAGCATGATAAACAGCAGCAGAAATCCTTGCTGCATATCAGTAAAGTGCCCTTACTGGGATGCTTTTTAAACCACCACTGCCAGCCGGGCGCGGTGGCTCACGCCTGTAATCCCAGAACTTTGGGAGGCCGAGGTGGGTGGATCATGAGGTCAGGAGATCGAGACCATCCTGGCTAACATGGTGAAACCCCATCTCTACTAAAAACACAAAAAATTAGCTGGGCGTGGTGGCCGGCACCTGTAGTCCCAGCTACTCAGGAGGCTGAGGCAGGAGAATGGCGTGAACTCGGGAGGCGCAACTTGCAGTGAGCTGAGATCGTGCCACTGCACTCCAGCCTGGGTGACAGAGCAAGACTCCGTCTCAAAGACAAAAAAAAGAAAAAAACCCCACCACTGCCCAAACCCCACCCCACCCCAATTAAAAGAGAACCTGAATGGTTTCAAAGGCTCCTCAGGTGGTATGAATGTTCTGTGAGGTGTCTGGGCAACCATGGTGAAACCTTTGTCTGAGACAAGCCTGGGCAACATGGAGAAACCCTGTCTCTACAAATACAAAAAAATTAGCCAGGCATAGTTGCATGCTCCTGGAGCCCCAATTACTCAGGAGGTGAAGGTGGGAGGGTTGCCTGAGCCCAGGAGGTTGAGGCTGCAATGAGCTGAGATTGCACCACCGTGCAATCTAGCTTGGGCAAGAGTGAGAACCTGTCTCAAAAAAAAAATGGGCTCTGAAGGTCAGAAAAATCTAGGTTCAAATCCCAGTTTTACCATTTAATAGCTGTGACCTTGGGGAAGTTAACTTTCCTAAACTTCATTTATTTATAAGTGTTCACTATGTGCCAAGCAGTGTTAGATATTGAGTAAGGGTGATTATGACTCCCTGTCCTCTAAGAGCTTATAATGGGTGATAGGAACTTACAGGAAGCCAAAGACAAGCAAACAAATTTAATCCTAACAAGGCTACTAGGACACACAGGAAGGAAATCTGGTCCAGAGTCAAGAGATCAGCAAAATCTCTAAAAAGGGGACATTAAGGCTGAGTCCTGCAGGATAAGTCATAGTAACCAGATGAGGCTGTTAAAGGAAGCCTGCTCTTAACAGAGGCGGAAGTGTGTGCAAAAGGCCTGGATACAAAAGAACTCAGCTTAATTGGGAGATACCAGTTCAGGACTGGAGTCAAAATGAGGAAAGGACAAGAGATGAGGATCAATTGGGACTTCGGCTTCTACATCTGCAAAACAGGAGTATTATCTACTCTGCTTGGTTATCTCAATATTAAATTTTACACATATAGCACAGTGCCTTGCACATAATAGATACTCAAATGATACATCCCTTAACAGAACAGAATCCCTAAAAACTCAATATAACAGGGCTACTTTAAAATTGCCACTGTCTTCCTCCCCCACTCTCTATTCTCTTAAGGGATGGATGAGATAAGAACAGAATCTTCACTGCTAATAGCATGCTTCTCCTTGATGGAGATCCTAGAAATGTCAGCCATAGCTGGCAGGAACATGTATAACAGACAACATCTCATTGGCCAATTGATATTTCTGCAGATGTCCTTTGGCATCAAAATGTCCTGATTTTTTTTTTTTTTTTGAGATGGAGTCTTGCTCTGTTGCCCAGGCTAGAGTGCAGTGGCGCGATCTCGGCTCACTGCAAGCTCTGCCTCCCGGGTTCACGCCATTCTCCTGCCTCAGCCTCCTGAGTAGCTGGGACTACAGGCGCCCACCACCACGCCCGGCTAATTTTTTGTATTTTTAATAGAGACGGGGTTTCACCGTGTTTGCCAGGATGGTCTGGCTCTTCTGACCTCGTGATCTGCCCGCCTCGGCCTCCCAAAGTGCTGGGATTACAAGCGTAAGCCACCGCGCCTGGCCTTTCTTTTCTTTTTTTAGAGACAGGGTCTCACTGTGTCACCCAGGCTAGAGTGCAGTGGTGTGATCATGACTCACTGCAGCCTTGACCTCCTCCTGGGCTCAAGAAATCCTCCCACTTCAGCCTCCCACATAGGTGGGACTACAGGCACATACCACCGCACCCGGCTAATTTTTAAATTTTTGTAGAGACAGGGTCTCACTGCATTGCCCAGGCTGTGTGGCAACACCTGAGCTCAAGTAGTCCTCCCACCTTGGCCTCCCAAAGTGCTGGGATTACATACAGGATTTGCTATGCCCGACCCCCCAAATCTTTAAAATACTATTAATATTTTAGCCCTTCAATAATACATGTTTATAATTCCTAAAATTAAGTCTAAGATTTTAAAATTTATTTCTCAGCTTCCAATCTGGATATTAATGACTCCTAATTTAAGATTAGATGACTGACCCAGAGGAAAAAACATACAAGTTTAGAATGGCAAGCAGTCAAGATAAGATGCTACATTTATTTAGCATCTTGCTAAAATTTTTACCAGCCAACGTTATTATTCAGCTTTATGCTTTAATAAAGCTCAACTTTAAAAGATTATTTGGAGCCGGGTATGGTGGCTCATACTTATAATCCTAGCAGTTTTGGAGGCTGAGGTGGGAGTATCACTTGAGCCCAGGAGTTCAAGAGCAGCCCGGGCAACATAGTGAGATCTCGTCTCTACAAATAATTTAAAAATTAGCTGGGCGTGGTGGTGTGTGCCTATGGTCCCAACTACTAGAGAGGCTGAGGTTGGGAGGATCATTTGAGCCTGGAGGTCAAGCTTCGGTGAGCTGTGACTGCACCACTGCACTCTAGGCTGAGAGTCAGAGGGAGACCCTGCCTTGAAAAAATAAATACATACACAAAGGTTACTTGGTTAAGTACCAAATAAGATAGCTTCTTTTCATACCATGCTTACTTAATGAAGGTATACTTCCAAGACAAGTAGGTTTCTTGGTAAGAAAATCTAACAATTTTAGTAACTCAACCACACGTTAACACAGAAAATGTAGTTGATCACTGACGTTTAATTTAGAAAATGTCTATCTTCAGAAAGAGCTAAATTCTGCGTGCTTATTATGTGCCAGGCACTGTGCTAGAAAGATTCATGTGCCTTATCCCATTTAGTCCTAAGAGGTAGGTACTATTATTAGCACACCTATTTCACAGACGGGAAGTGGAGCTTTGATTTTGTACCCTACCCAGCTAGGAAATGCTAAATCTATTCTTTGAACTGAGGACTATGTCAGAGCTCAAGAAAGATTCTAATTCCATTCCTGTTCAAAACAGTGATCTCCAGGTAAAATAGATCTTGATTAATTTAAAAATCTCCAGAATATTAAAGTTACATTATAGCACAAACTTATAAACAGTGACTGAATTTTACTTTCAGCCTTCTCTTTAATATGCCTAAATAATTCTAGACCTTGAACTTTCCTAAACCTTTAATCATTTATGGCGCTCTCTGCTGTACCTATCCATTAGAACAATTTTTAAAAACATAACACTGTGTAATTATTTTCAAAAGCCCAGAGATACTAATCAAGTGATCCTAATAGTCTTAAACACTATCCTCAAACCAAAAGATAAATGGAGATTGGGAAACTTGCATTCTAAGTGCCACCATCCAGATAAAATTGCCCTGTGAATTAGAGTAATTTCAATCAGATCCTGTAAAACTGAAAATTTTTCTCAAGACCAGAATGAGACAGTAACTGTAAGATAGTTTAAAAGTTCAAATTCTGGAACATAAAATGGTTTTCCATATAGCAAATTCAATAGCAAAAGGTAGTCAGTAGGGGTCAGGGAGAGCAGCAACAGTTTAGAGAATAATAAAATTGCAGGGCTGGGTGGGGTGGCTCATGCCCGTAATCCAACACTGGGAGGCTGAGTGGGACAGGGTCACTTGAGGCCAGGAGTTCAAGACCATCATGGGCAACATAGCAAGTCTCAACTGACAAAAAATAAAAAATTAGCCAGGGGTAGTAGCACCCTGTAGTCCCCAGCTACCTGGGAGGCTGAGGTGGGGGTAACACTTGAGCCCTGAAGTTTGAGACTGCAGTGAGCCATGATCACGTCACTGCATTCCAGCCTGGGCTACAGAGCGGGACTCTTATCTCAAGAAAAAAAAAAAAATTACAAAATATTAAACTATTCATGTCATAGCCACTCTGCCTTAATGCAAGACTATAATTACTCTAAAAAAATCATATGCTGCTCAAATAAGGGCTAATTTCCTTACTATATGGTGTTCTTAGTTTTAAGCTAACACATGACATACTAAAAGAAATCCAGGCCAGGTGTGGGGGCTCACGCCTGTAATCTCAGCACTTTGGGAGGCAAAGGCGGATGAATCATGAGGTCAAGGGATCCAGACCATTCTGGTCAACACAGTGAAACCCCATGTCTACTAAAAATACAAAAATTAGCTGGGCATGGTGGCGCATGCCTGTAGTTCCAGCTACTTGGGTGGCTGAGGCAGGAGAATGGCTTTAACTCGGGAGGCAGAGGTTGCAGTGGGCCGAGATTGCACCACTGCACTCCAGCCTGGCGACAGAGCAAGACTCTGTCTCAAAAAAAATAAAAAAGAAAGAAAGAAATCCAAAGGCATTTCATGCATTAAAAACTCAATTAGGTTTTCATATAGGCACCTGCATTTATGACTGTTAACAGCTATTAACACCCAGTGAGTTGGTTTATACAAAAATACAAACCAAAGTAAGTGTATAATTCGTTAGTTCTCTGACTCATTAATCATTCTTAAAAAAGATTATTTTCAGGCCGGGCGCAGTGGTTCATGTCTGTAATCCCAGCACTTCGGGAAGCCAAGGCAGGTGTATAACGCGGTCAGGAGTTCAAGACCAGCCTGACCAACAGGGTGAAACCCCATCTCTACTAAAAATACAAAAATTAGCCAGACATGGTGGCGTATGCGTGTAATCCCAGCTACTCAGGAGGCTGAGGCAGGAGAATTGCTTGAACCTGAGAGGCGGAGGTTGCTGTGAGCCAAAATAGCGCCACTGCATTCCAACCTGGGCGACAGAGCGAGACTCCATCTCAAAAAATATATATATATATATTATTTTATTTAACATACAAATGACTATTCTGGGCTCAAGTGATGCTCCCACCTCAGCCTCCGGAGTAGCTGCGACCTCAGGCATGCGCACTACCATGCCCAGCTAATTTCTTTTTTTGTGGAGAAGGGGTTTCAACGTGTTGCCCAGGCTGGTTTCAAACTTCAGAGCTCAAGGCACCTCAGCCTCCCACAGTGCTGGGACGAGAGGCGTGAGCCACTGCGCCACGCCCAAAAACCATTTTTAAGTGTCACATCAGTTATTTGCTAAGGTATTAGTTGTATTTAAAAAAAAAAAAAAAGAGGATTAAGTTATTATACTAGAATCCATTTAATATAATGCACTCGGCAAGATAAACTCAAAGTTAGTAAGTGGAGGAAGTGTAGGCAGGATATTCCAATTCAATTTTGTGACAGGAAGTACCTGCTATGGAAGTCTAGAAACAAGAATACCAAGTTCTGTTTTAGCACAAGAGAAAAAAAAAAAAAGAAAGAAAACACTGGTGTATAGGGCAAAAGAGGAAGTTCTTTTTAGTGAACCATCTGTCAGGTATTACAGACAATTAGAAAAACATTCACTTTTCCGCTAGGTTTATGTGGGAATGTAGTTCCCCAGGCGTACTGGAGCCTGGATTTTGCAGTTTCCCTATGGCAACATAGCCTATGATTCAATTTTTATTTATTTATTTAGAGACAGGGTTTCGCTCTTGTTGCCCAGGCTGGAATGCAATGGCCCGATCTAGACTCACTGCAACCTCTGCCTCCCTGGATCAAGCGATTCTCCAGCCTCAGCCTCCCGAGTAGCTAGGATTACAGGCACGCGCCACCACACCCGGCTAATTTTTTATTTCTAGTACAGATAGGGTTTCTCCATGCTGATCAGGCTCCCAACCTCGGTGTTCCGCCCACCTGGTCCTCCCAAAGTGCTGGGATTACAGGCGTGAGTCACCACGCCCGGCCTATGATTCACATTTTACACATCCATAAGAAGACAACAGTGGCTTGAAACAGTAAACTATTCGTTTCATATTTTAAAGTTTAACTTTTTAAAATCAATACTAACTACATAAGAATCATTTTTTAAAAATACTTAAGTTTCACAACTTAAGTGAATATACTACTGAGCTGTCCACTTAAAAATGGTTAGGATGGCAAAGTTCACGTTTTGTGTTTTTCACGACACAAAGTGCGTAAGTTAATGAGAAATTATTTCACTTAAATGTTAATAGTAGCTTGTCATATAAATTTTGATTAAAGGCAAAATCCTCATACTTAATTTTTAATAAAGTAATTTGCTGTCATCTTTAAGTTAATGTAATTAATTTTTAAAGATGCTTCCATACATGGGCAAATTCTTTAATACTTAACTATAGAGTGAAAGTGAAGCACTATTTTCAATATCTTTCAAATCATCTGAATTATTTATTGCCAACAAACACTAGTTGTGAAATTAGGTATATTTTATTTCTGTTGATTTCTTCATTCAGTTAAATGCAAATCTCGAATTAAGACAGCAAGATCTCTAAATAAATAGGCTTTTCTTAAAGCAACTGTAGTTTTGGATTATGAGGTAAGCGACACCACACTTCAGCCTTTAGCAGGGCGGTGGCCCAAAGTGCTTAAGTCAACCATGTCCAATCACCCTTCTGGTCTGGCTCAGCCCTATCAAAAATTGTCAGGCTTCTGTGAACTTTCATTAAGTCCCGTTTAGAAGACTACACAACCTAGGTTACTTTAGTAGCTCGGGAAGGGCCTGGAGCAGCGGGCTTGGCTTGCTACCTCTGGGAAGTCTCCAGGAAGAGAAAACTGGGAAAAGGCTTTAACTTTGCGCAAGCCCCTTCTCTCAGTCAACATCTCCTTCCCTTCCCAGTGAAGGGATGTGTTCTCGAAAGATCTACCCCTTTCCAACTCAAATGTCATTCCCAGATCAGCTGCTGGAGGGGCAAGCGGCGCTCAACCCACGCCCTCCTCTTCGAGCACCTTCTCCAAGTGCTAGGGCGCCGGGCTCGCTCTGCAGCCCCCAACACCAGCCCTACAGGAAGAGGGGCCATGGCTCACGACCCCGGCCAGCCTCTGCAAGGGGGCTCCCGGCCTGGGCGGCTGTGGCTGCCCGCGGAGGTTCACTCCTGGGCCGAGTGGGGGGTGACCAGAGCCAGCGGGAGGGGTTTCTTGGAAGAGGGGAAAGACGGCCTCACCTTGACCCTGATTTCGTAAGTGGTGAAGCGGCCCCGGCCGACCCCCACCGTCTGCGGGTTGCTCACATCGATCTCGAGGAAGTTGCTGGGGGGTCCGTAGGCATCATTCAGGTTCTGCGGCTTGGTGATCAGCCGCCGGGTGTCAGCCACGGTCTCCGCCATTTCGCTCTAGCCGCCGCCGCCGCGGGCTCCCTCCGCCCCCTCCGCGTTCAGCCTCCGCCGCCGCTGCTGCCCGCCGTGGGGACACGGGGCTCGCGCGCAGCGGTCGCGAAGAGAACGAGCACGTAAAGCGGCCGTTCACCCCGCACGCGAAGCTCCTCCCCGCGCCCCTCAAGCTTCCGCGTCCGAGCCCAGGGGAGAAACAGCTGACTCGCTGGAACGCCGCGCTCGCGTCCCGGGAGGCCCGGCCGAGGCTGGGGAGGGGCACTGCGGGTTGGGGTGTGAGGAGAAGCGGTGTCATGGGACTCGCGGTTGCAAACAGGTTCCGGCCGGACTACAGCGCCCACAATGCACCGCGAGCGCCGCCGCCGCGGGGCTGCGGCCGATGAAGCGAGGACCCAGACGCCGAGGGGCGGTGCTTCCTGTCTCTCTGCGCCAGCCTCGGCCTCCGGCGGGGCAGAGCGCCGGAAACGGCCTTCGCGGCGTTAGGAATTGCGGGCGAAAGTTAAACGGGGAGATTTTAGAGATTCGCCAGCAAATCGAAACAAAACTGCCCCTACTAACTGTACCAACAGTGAACCCTTGAAAATGCCTTTCTGGAGAGGGTTAAACAAATGCCTGAAATGATTTTGCCATAAACCTGAGCGTTCCACCAGACACCCATCTGGATTGATAAATTGAAACCAGTAAAGTGTGGGAGTGAAATAAAAACAAAAGCCCTAGCTAAATTCTAGCATTATGGTCAAACCATATTTGGAGACAGGTCGGCCCGCTAAAACAAAGTAACAGTAGATCGGCTGCAAGCTGCCTTGGGTGTCCACTTTCATTTCTCAGGAAGTCCTGGTAAGTTTTTTTTTTTTTTTTTTTTTTTTGAAAATATTAAACGTACCTCTACAGGACTGGAAATGCAACTCACATAAGCCTTTTTCAGAAACGGGGAGGAAGGCCGGGCACGGTGGCTTATGCCCGTAATCCCAGCACTTTGGGAGGCCGAGGCGGGCGGATCACGAGGTCAGGAATTCGAGACTAGCCTTGCCCACATGGTGAAACCCCATCTCTACTTAAAAATGCAAAATTAGCTGGGCGTGGTGGTGTGCGCCTGTAATCCCAGCTACTTAGGAGGCTGAGACAGGAGAATCGCTTGAACCCAGGAGGCGGAAGTTGCAGTGAGCCGAGCTCGCGCCGTTGCACTCCAGCCTGGGCAATAGAGTGAGACTTCGTCTCAAAAAAAAAAAAAAAAAAAAGAAAGAAACGGGGAGAAAACCCAGTTAATTAGGAATTAGGTCCTAGTTAATCTCTCATGGTCTAATGGGAAATGCAGATTTTAAATGTTGAGATACGATACATTTTTCTCTTTGTCCGGAGAGTTATCCCTCTTAATGGTATGGTCTCACAACTATTTCTGCATTTTTTAATACGTCAAGTTTAATCCTATAATTACTTTAACCTGATCTTCCCCTCTCCCCCCTTTTTCTAGATTTTAAGTTATTAGTAATTATTTGTGGAGACGGGATCTCACTATGATTTCCAGGCTGGTCTCCAACTCCTAGCATCAAAGTGATCCTCCCGCCGCAGCCTACCATAAGTACTGAGATGGCAGGCATAAGCCACCGTGCTCGGCCTGATCTGTCCCTTGATCCCTTGAACTGAAATTTTCTTTCCTTTTCTTTTCTTTCTTTCTTTCTTTTTTTTTTTTTTTTTTTTTTTTTTTTTTTTTTTTTTTTTTTTTTTTTTGAGACGGAGTCTCGCTGTGTCGTTCAGGCTGGAGTGCAGTGGCGCATCTTGTCTTACTGCAATCTCCACCTTCCGGATTCAAGCGATTCTCCTGCCTCAGCCTCCCGAGTAGCTGGGATTACAGGCGTGTGCCACGACACCCAGCTAACTTTTGTGTATTTTTAGTAGAAACGGGGTTTCGCCTTGTTGGCCGGGCTGGTCTCGAACTCCTAACATCAGCCGATCCGCCTGCCTCAGCCTCCCAAAGTGCTGGTAGTACAGGCGTGAGCCACCGTGCCCGGCCAACAGCAACCATTCTTAATAACACTAAGAAACACTGGAATAAAAAGAAATTACTTGGCCGGGTGCGGTGGTTTACTCTTGTAATCCCAGCACTCTCGGAGGCCGAGGCGGGCGGATCACCTCAGGTCGGGAGTTCGAGACCAGCCTGACCAACATGGAGAAACCCTGTCTCTACTAAAAATACAAAATTAGCCAGGCGTGGTAGCACATGCCTGTAATCCCAGCTACTCGGGAAGCTGAGGCAGGAGAATTGCTTGAATCTGGGCGGTGGAGATTGTGGTGAGCCGAGATCGTGCCATTGCACTACAGCCTGGACAACAAGAGCAAAACTCCGTCTCAAAAAAAAAAAAAAAAAAAAAAAAAAAGAAAATAAAATAAAAAGAAATTACTTAAATACAATGTATATTATTTTCCAGAAAACAACATTCATTTATTCATTCAACAAATATTTGTTGAAGGCCTATTAGATGTTTTCATTCTAGGTGCTAGAGATTAAAGGGTAGATAAGTCAGGTTTATAACCTAGTATATAGTCTATCTTAGGGAGACAAATCAGTAAATAATACACCTGCCAATATGATTGGTGCTATGAGACAAAACTGAATAATGTGACAGATAGCGACAGACAAGCTCATTAGATATTAATGCTGGGCATGTCTCCTAATACAACAGACCAAATGGGAATTTGACTGGTATGATTAGAAATGTGAGCTCAAGCCGGGCGCGGTGGCTCAAGCCTGTAATCCCAGCACTTTGGGAGGCCGAGACGGGCGGATCACAAGGTCAGGAGATCGAGACCATCCTGGCTAACACGGTGAAACCCCGTCTCTACTAAAAAATACAAAAAACTAGCCGGGCGAGGTGGCGGGCGCCTGTGGTCCCAGCTACTCCGGAGGCTGAGGCAGGAGAATGGCGTAAACCCGGGAGGCGGAGCTTGCAGTGAGCTGAGATCCGGCCACTGCACTCCAGCCTGGGCGACAGAGCCAGACTCAGTCTCAAAAAAAAAAAAAAAAAAAAAAAAAAAAAAAAGAAATGTGAGCTCAAGAAATGTATATCAATGGCTCTGAATTGAAGTCTATGAAAGCTAAGAGACCAGGAACTACTGTATTTGTTGTCATCGGTGACACCTGAACAAAGCAATCATAGAATATTCTCATAGAATGCTTCTGTCTGATTCCTTGGTGGCCACTCAGGGCACACTTGGGCAGCCGGAACAAATGCCTGCAGTGGGGAAGCGGCTAGGAGGGACAGCAGCACAGCATCATAGAACAGTTGTATAGGCAAAGAAGACTTTCTTGGTGTAAATATCAGGAAAAAAAAAATCTTTATTTTTCAGGAATTGTGATTGCATTTCTAGAATGCAAATCCAGAAAGAATAAGCTACTAGAATTAACAAAATGTAGTGGCAGAATAGAAATATAGAATATAATAGCTTTCCTTTGTCTAGGCAATATCTAGTTAGAATGGAAATGGAAGAAAATACCCTGTTCGCAAGTGACCAGAAGTACAAAATATCTAAGAAGGAAGGGATAGGAGCTACAGGGAGCAAAGGAAACATAGGACTAAAACTATGAAATTATATTAAAAGATGTAAGACAAAACCTAAAGAGAAAAGAGTCTGTGTTCCTGGATGGGAGGACTTAATATCAGAAAAATATCACTCTATCTAAAATTAATAACTTAATACAATTAGAATCTCAGTGTGGTTAGTTTTACTCACCCACTCCTACCTTGGATGGATGGGTGGCAATGAGTCAAGTTTTTTTTTTTTTTTTGAGATGGAGTCTTGCTGTGTCACCCAGGCTAGAGTGCAGTGGCACGATCTTGGCTCACTACCTCTGCCTCCTGGGTTCAAGCTATTCTCCTGCCTCAGCCTCCCAAGTAGCTGGGACTACAGGCGCCCGCCACCACGCCCAGCTAATTTTTGTGTTTTTAGTAGAAACGGGGTTTCACCATGTTGGCCAGGCTGGTCTCGGACTCCTGACCTTGTGATCCACCCACCTCGGCCTCCCAAAGTGCTGGGATTACAGGTGTGAGCCACTGCACCTGGCCCAAAGGTTTTATCGTTCAGAAATGGCAAAACTCGCGGGGCGCGGTGGCTCAAGCCTGTAATCCCAGCACTTTGGGAGGCCGAGACGGGCGGATCACGAGGTCAGGAGATCGAGACCATCCTGGCTAACACGGTGAAACCCCGTCTCTACTAAAAAATACAAAAAGCTAGCCGGGCGAGGTGGTGGGCGCCTGTAGTCCCAGCTATTCGGGAGGCTGAGGCAGGAGAATGGCGTAAACCCGGGAGGCGGAGCTTGCAGTGAGCTGAGATCCGGCCACTGCACTCCAGCCCGGGCGACAGAGCAAGACTTCGTCTCCAAAAAAAAAAAAAAAAGAAATGGCAAAACTCGGCTGGGCGCGGTGACTCACGCCTGTAATCCCAGCACTTTGGGAGGCCGAGATGGGCGGATCACCTGAGGTCAGAAGTTCGAGACCAGCCTGGTCAACATGGTGAAACCCTGTCTCTACTAAAAATACAAAAAAATAGCCAGGCATGGAGCTGGGCGCCTGTAATCCCAGCTACTCCAGAGGCTGAGGCAGAAGAATGGCTTGAACCTGGGAGGTGGAGGTTGCAGTGAGCCGAGATGGCGCCACTGCGCACTCCAGCCTGGGTGACAAGAGTGAGACTCCGTCTCAAAAAAAAAAAAAAAAAAAAAAAAAAAAAAAATGGCAAAACTAGCTCCAGAATTTATATACTTACCAATATTTTATGCTGCCTCTTAGGCAGGAATTCAAATGGACAATAAGCATAAAAAAGAAATGAAATTACTATCAGCTGACTGTTTAGTGAGCTCAGAATAAACACGAATGGATAATCTTAATGGCCAGAGCCTTCAAACTGTGATAATTAATACTCTACTCAAAGGACGCACCTCTCAGGGCACCCACAGCGATACCAGTATACAGACAACTTATTTTTCTAGAATTAGGCCACTTTAGGAAAACATAAAATTGATGATAGTTTTCTAACATTTTAGCTCATTGTTAGAATATATTCATGTCTTCTCCTCATACCTCCACTTCAACTGCCACTATACTCAAACTTACTAATCATATAAATGCACATTAAACATGAATACTTTTTTCTGTCTATCAGAATGACAAAAATCCAAATGAACAGAAGCACACAGTAGGAAAGTAGGAAAACAGGCATTCATATTTTGATGACATGAGTATGAATTGCTACATCCTTTTGGAAAAGTAATTTGATGATATTTATCAAAAGTAAGACTATTAGAGTAGTTTTACCTGCAAATCTAACTTTTGCTGCAAGAGTCCATGGTACACAAGGTTGTAAGGGCAAGGATGTTTATCACATCTTTGTTTGTAGTGGCAAAAACTGGAAACAGCTCCAAGGCGTATCAGTTTTTAAAAATGCTTGAGTTAGGCTGGGCAATGGCTCATACCTGTAATCCCAGCACTTTGGGAGGCCAGGTCAAAGGTCAAATAAATGAAAATATAAATGTAATCCTAGCTACTCGGGAGGCTGAGGCAGGAGAATTGCTTGAACCTGGGAGGTGCATGATGCAGTGAGCCGAGATCACGCCACTGTACTCCAGCTTGGGTGACAGAGTGACACTCCACCTCAAAAAATAATAATAATAATTAATTAATTGGGATTCTGTTTTATCAGCCGGTCCCTTGTGAACTTGATTAATGTGTCACTTCCTCAAAACCTGATCACTTCTAAAGGAAAAGAATAAAATCAAGTCACTGAACCTCTGAAGTGTCAGACTCTGGAATTATGGCTGTCAACGAAAAGAGTCAAACTGTGTGAAATATTTGAAGAGATTTATTCTGAGCCAAACATGAGTGACCAATGGCCCATGATACAGGCCTCAGGAGGTCCTGAGAACATGACCCTAGGATGGTCAGGGTACAGCTTGGTTTTATACATTTTAGGGAGACACGAGACGTCAATTAATACATGTAAGATATACATTGGTTTGGGCCAGAAAGGCGGGACAACTGGAAGTCAGGGCTTCCAAGCCATTAGGCAGATTCAAAGGATTTCTGATTGGCAATTGGTTGAGTTACTATCAATAAAAAAGAATGTCTGGGTTGTGATAAGGGGTTATGAAGAAATAAAGGTTTTATTTTGCAGATAAAGCCTCCAGGTAGAGGGCTTCAGAGAAAATAGATTGTAACTGTTTCTTATCAGATCTAAAGAATCTGTTCTATTGGTAATTCCAAAAGGGAGGAGGGTATGATAAGGCATGTCTGACTGTCCCTTCCCATCATTGCCTGAAATAGTTTTTCAGGTTAACTTTGGAATGCCTTTGGCTGAGAGGAGGGGTCCATTTAGATGGTCGAGGGGACTTAGAATTTTATTTTTGGTTTACGTGGCAAACCTAATGAGATCTGCCAACTTCTCAAGTGCCAGGTGGGTTTCTTTTACATCATTTTTCCTATGTGGGGCATTTCAAATCTCACACCCCGACCTACCCTCCAAACTCCTGCTCCCAGGCTGCTGAGCATTCCTGGAGGAAATCTAGACCTACTGGCACCTTTGCAAATTTATGGTTTCCAACTTCGGTTGATCCTTAGACACATCTCAGAAATCCCATTTAATTCTTTTTTTTTTTTTTTAGATGCAGTTTCGCTCTTGTCGCCAGGCTGGAGCACAATGGTGCAATCTTGGCCCACTGCAACCTCCACCTCCTGGGTTCAAGCAATTCTCCTGCCTCAGCCTCCTGAGTAGCTGGGATTACAGATGCCTGCCAACATGCCAGCTAATTTTCGTTTTGTTTTTTTTTTTTTTTTTTTTTTTTAGTAGAGATGGGATTTCACCATGTTGGCCAGGCTGGTCTCAAACTCCTAACCTCAGGTGATCCACCTGCCTCAGCCTCCCAAAGTTCTGGGATGACAGATGTGAGCCACCATGCCTGGCCTCCCCTGTTTAATTCTCTTCTCACATTTTGCATTCTTCTTCCTTACTCTCAGCAGATAACCTTACTTCTTCCTGCCCAAAGAAAAGTAAAAACCATGAAGCTCAGTGTCTCCCTCCTCACTACCAAAAGACTATTTACAGTATGAGTCAATTTCAGAACTTCTGAGAGCATGAAGCAGACCCACACCACTTTCAGCTTTTGAGGATCTGGACATTTTCAACTTTGGTACTGAGGAAATTATTTAAGGGCATTGTGAGTTGTTTGTTATTTTTAAGTAGATAAAGCATTTACATTATTTACAAATCAAAATGTATTTAAGGGTGTTCATTGAAAAATCTGTCGCCAATTCCTGTCTCCAGCCATCCTCCCTTCTCTATTGACAGCCACTGTTGGCAGTTTCTTATGTATCTCATATATATATGAGAAATAGTATGATAGGATACAAACACTTTTGCACCTTACCTCACTTAAATGTTATATGCCAAGGTAGTTACACATCTATATCTGTACAAGAGCAAAGTATTCTATGATATGCCATAATTATTTAACTTATCTTCTACTGACAAATACATGTTGATCCTCATCTTTTACTATTACAGTGCTATAATGAATAACCTTGAATATGCCAGTCATTATACACATGGGAGCATATCTGTAGCATAAATTGCTGTGAATAGAATTACTGAGGCAAAGGATATATGCATTTGTAATTTTGAGAGGTATTGTAAAAATTTCCTTTCATATAGATGAGAAAAAAATAGTTCAAAGCAGCCTGAGGAGAGGTATGCAAAATTTATCAGGCCCAGAGAAACTTTAAGCAATAAAGACCTTTTTTTTTTTTTTTTTTTTTTTTTTTTTTTGAGACAGGGTATCACTCTGTCACCCAGGTTGGCGTGCAGTGGTGCAATCATGGCTCACTGTAGCCTCAACTTCAGCTTTGACTTCCTGGGCTTCTGCAGTCCTCCCACCTCAGCCTCCTGAGTAGCTGGACCACAGGTGCATGCCACCACCCCCATATACTTTTTGTATTTTTGGTAGAGTTGGGATTTCGCCTCATTGCCCAGGTTGGTCTCAAACTTCTGAACTCAAGCTTTCCACCCGCCTCAGCCTCCCAAAGTGCTGAGATCACAGACATGAGCCATCATGCCTAACAAGACTTTTTTTTTTTTTTTTTTTTTTTTTAATAGGCAAAAGGAGGTACTGCCTTGTGGGAGCAGATAGTTTATATTTCTTATTTTAAATTAGTAAATTGGAATTCTGTTTTAACAGCCAGTTCCTTGTAAACTTGATCAGTGCATTGCTTCTTCAAAACCTGGTCGAGCGTGGTGGCTCATGCCTGTCATCCCAGCACTTTGGGATCACTTGAGGTCAGGAGTTCAAGACCAGCCTGGCCAACATGGCAAAATCTCATCTCTACTAAAAATATAAAACAATTAGCCAGGCGTGGTGGCTCACACCTGTAATCCCAGCACTTTGAGAGGCCGAGACGGGCAGATCACGAGGAGATCGAGACCATCCTGGCTAACACGGTGAAACCCTGTCTCTACTAAAAATACAACAAAAATTAGCCAGGTGTGGTGGCAGGCACCTGTAGTCCCAGCTACTCAGGAGGCTGAGGCAGGAGAATGGCATGAACCCGGGAGGTAGAGCTTGCAGTGAGCCGAGATCGCGCCACTGCACTCCAGCCTGGGTGACAGAGCGAGACTTTGAGACTCCGTCTCAAAAAAAAAAAAAAAGAAATTAGTGGGGCATGGTGGTGCACACCTGTAATCCCAGCTACTGGCGAGACTGAGGCAGGAGAATCCCTTGAACCCAGGAGGTGGAGGTTGCAGTGAGTTGAGATTGTGCCACTGCACTCCAGCGTGGGCCACAGAGTGAGACTCTGTCTTAAAACAAACAACAGCAATGAAAAACCTGATGAGTATGGGACTTGAATCATGACCTCTTAAGGGCAAATACTTAAAGGCATTTTGTTCCTGACTTGCTGCCTCACCCATTATCTTCATGTTTCTGTAGTCTGTGATATAAAGAATAAAGTACAAAAAAAACCCCATCAAAAAGTGGGCAAAGGATATGAACAGACACTTCTCAAAAGAAGACATTCATATAGCCAACAGACACATGAAAAAATGCTCATCACTGGCCATCAGAGAAATGCAAATCAAAACCACAATGAGATACCATCTCACACCAGTTAGAATGGCAATCATTAAAAAATCAGGAAACAATAGGTGCTGGAGAGGATGTGGAGAAATAGGAACACTTTTACACTGTTGGTGGGAGTGTAAACTAGTTCAACCATTGTGGGAAACAGTGTGGCAATTCCTCAAGGATCTAGAACTAGAAATACCATTCGACTCAGCCATCCCATTACTGGGGATATACCCAAAGGATTATAAATCATGCTGCTATAAAGACACACGCACACATATGTTTATTGTGGCACTATCACAATAGCAAAGACTTGGAATCAACCCAAATGTCCAGTGACAGACTGGATTAAGAAAATGTGGCACATACACACCATGGAATACTATGCAGCCGTAAAAAAGCATGAGTTCGTGTCCTTTGTAGGGACATGGATGCAGCTGGAAACCATCATTCTCAGCAAACTATCGCAAGAACAGAAAACCAAATACCGCATGTTCTCACTCATAGGTGGGAATTGAACAATGAGATCACTTGGACACAGGAAGGGGAACATCACACACTGGGTCCTATTGTGGGGAGGGGGTTGAGGGAGGGATAGCATTAGGAGATATACCTAATGTAAATGATGAGTTAATGGGTGCAGCACACCAACATGGCTCATGTATACATATGTAACAAACCTGCATGTTGTGCACATGTACCCTAGAACTTAAAGTATAATAATAATAAAAAAAAGAATAAAATATAAGCAATCAATAGCTTCTGTTTACTTCTCATTTTTTACAGATAGGATCTAGCTCTATTGCCCAAGCTGGGGTGCAGTGGTGCCATCATAGCTCCCTGAAGCCTCGAACTCCTGGGCTCAAGCAGTTCCCCTGCCTCAGCCTCCCACGTACCTGGGAGCATAGGCACAGACCACCAGGCCCAGCTTCTTATGTTATTTTCATGTAAATTCTTGCGAAACAACTTAGGAGCTATGTCTTCTTTTTTCCTTTAAAAACCCACTTATGGCCAGGCGCAGTGGCTCATGCCTGTAATCCTAGCACTTTGGGAGGCCAAGGTGGGAGGATCACTTGAGCTCAGGAGTTTGAGACCAGCCTGGCTGGGCAACAAAGGGAGACCTCGTTGCTATCTTAAAAAAAAAAAAAAAAAAAAAAAAAAAAAATCCACTTGTGACTGGGCACAGTAGCTCACACCTATAATCCTAGGGAGGGGCAGGAGGATTGCTTGAGTGCAGAGCTTGAGACCAGACTGGGCAACATAGTGAGACCTGCCTCTACAAAATTTTTTTTAAAAAATTAGCCAGGATGCCGGGCGCGGTGGCTCACGCCTGTAATCCCAGCACTTTGGGAGGCCGAGACGGGCGGATCACGAGGTCAGGAGATCGAGACCATCCTGACTAACACGGTGAAACCCCGTCTCTACTAAAAAATACAAAAATTAGCCGGGCGCGGTGGCGGGTGCCTGTAGTCCCAGCTACTCGGGAGGCTGAGGCAGGAGAATGGCGGGAACCCGGGAAGGCAGAGCTTGCAGTGAGTGGAGATCGCGCCACTGCACTCCAGTCTGGGCGACAGAGCGAGACTCCGTCTCAAAAAAAAAAAAAAAAAATTAGCCAGGCATGGTAGTGTGCCCTTGTAGTCCCAGCTACTACAGAGGGTGAAGTGAAAAAGGAGGATCACTTGAACCCAGGATGTCGAGGCTGCAGTGAGGTGTGAAGGCACCATTGCACTCCAGCCTGGGCAACAGAGCAAGATCTGTCTCAAAAAAGAAAAGAGAGAGAGAGAGAAGAAGAAGAAGGAGAAGAGAAGAAAGACCCACCCACTTGTAACTGCTGCTAATAGGAGTGCATATTCAGGGCGACTTGAATCAACATTGCTGGGTGGCCATCCTCAAGCTTTGGGCTCAGTTAAACTCTACATTTAACATATTTCCCAAATCTCCTTATTGAAGGTTGACATAGGTTTTGCCAGTTTATACCCTGTTCAGTAATGTATGGAAGTGCTTGTTGGAATGTATGAAAAGGATGTGTGTGTGGCAGGGGGAGGAGGTGGCAGTTATGAGAAGCACCAAATTAGTAGGGGCTGGGCAGAAGTGTGGGTAGTCTGGACATCCTGTTTGCAACTGGCATCTGAAGTGGGGGCAGTCTTATGGGACTGAGCCTTAACCTGTGGGGTCTGCACTAACTCTGGATAATTAGTGTCAGAATTGGATTGAATCGTTGGATACCCAGTTGGTACCAGGAGAATCAGAGACTACACACATAACCTTGGAGATGATGTTAATGTTGTTTGAAGTCCTTTGTGACGGGACCTATGTGACCTGCTCCTTTGTGATGGTCCTCCTGGGAACCCCTTGCCAACCCTCATAAAGAGCCCTTCTCATCTTGGTGTGTTCTAGTAGCATATCAATCAGTCTCCCTGCTCTCAAAGGCTAACTACTTCCACAGTCATGAAGAGATCAGCACATGGATTGCTCTCTGGACAGCCTGAGTTTGATGTCTCTGGGAGGCTAATACTTTAGTTGAACACTGATTTCTTTGTATATTTGTTCAGTTTTATTTAGAGAAGAGGCTAACTACTGCTGGGGAAGAGCAGGAAAGAGCCAGCCCCTGCTTGCATTCCATCTCAGCAAAATAAGCCTGGTGGTAACTTTTAATTTTCTTTTTTTTTTTTTTTTTTTTTTTTTTTATAGAGATGGGGGAGTCTCTCTATGTTGCCAAGGTTGGTCTTGAACTCTTGACCTCAAGTAGTCCTCCCCCTTTGACCTCCCAGAGTGCTGAGATGACAGTCGTGGGCCACTGTGCCAGGCCCCTCGTGGTAACTTGACTTTCACTCTTGGTAGGTTAGGGAGGTTAGTGACCATCTGTTTTGTTTTAGGCATGCTCATTAAGGGGTCTCACTCCCTGCTAGACTTTACAAATTCTCTTCCAAGGCACAAGTTTCTGTTCTGTTACATTGTTTGCGCCTTGCCTCTTGTATATTGGTAAATCAGGCAGTGCTGGGTTGGTTGTATGAACATCAGAACCACCTTTGTCAAGTTCTTCTCCATCAATTACCTATTTTTATCTTCTCCCTTACGCGTTGTGGCAGCCATGAGACTGCGTCTCTCAGATCTCCAACTGCAGAAAGCATAATTAACCTTTGGCCTCACCTGCTGTACTCTGAAATTCATGACTACTGCATTTGCTCAGAGGCTACACTTTCCATGGGCTGCTCCCAGCCAACGGCCAAGCACATCAGGTATACTAAGGCAGGCTTATTCCTTTATAGATGACATTGGACACAATGTCTGAAAAAGTCAAAGGGAAGCATGACATGTGCAACATGTGCAATTCTTGTCTCAAGTCAGGTGGTTAGCTTCTGAAAAATCATAGGCACAGAATTTTTGTTGAGATAGGGGAGCGCCTGATATCATGCAGAGTGTGTGATTTCAACCATGTAAGGCCATGTTACATGTTAGTGTAAACCTGGATCAGGGCAGAAATAAAAAAGTTCTCAGCCACAGGAATCCTGGAAACCAGGCATTTTCACTGCTTCTCTCAAGAAGATGAATTACCCACTTTCTGAGTAAAGAACCACCAATGTATCTATCTAGAGCAGTGTTTCTTCAACTGTTATTATTGTTGTTGTTTTTTAGACAGAGTCTTGCTCTGTCACCCATACTGAAGTGCAGTGGTACCATCAGAGCTCACTGCAGCCTTGAACTCAGACTCAAGTGATCCTACACCCTCAGCCTCCCCAGTAGCTAGGACTAGAGGTGTGTGCTACCACCACACCTGACTAATAAAAAAAAAATTGGGGCCAGGCGCGGTGGCTCACGCCTGTAATCCCAGCACTTTGGGATGCCGAGGCGGGCGGATCACAAGGTCAGGAGATCGAGACCACGGTGAAACCCCGTCTCTACTAAAAATACAAAAAAAATGAGCCGGGCGCAGTGGCGGGCGCCTGTAGTCCCAGCTACTCCGGAGGCTGGGGCAGGAGAATGGCGTGAACCCAGGAGGCGGAGCTTGCAGTGAGCCAGGATCGCGCCACTGCACTCCAGCTTGGGCAACAGAGCAAGACTCCGTCTCAAAAAAAAAAAAAAAAAAAAAAAATTGGGGGCCCGGGTGTGGTGGCTCGTGCCTATAATCCCAGCACTTTGGGAGGCTGAGGCGGGTGGATCACGAGGTCAAGAGATGAAGACCATCCTGGCCAACATGGTGAAACCCCATCTCTTCTAAAAATACAAAAATTAGCTGGGCATGGTGGCGTGCACCTGTAGTCCCAGCTACTTGGGAGGCTGAGGCAGGAGAATCACTTGAACCCAGGAGGTGGAGGTTGCAGTGAGCTGAGATCATGCCATTGCACTCCAGCCTGGCGACAGAGCGAGACTCCATCTCAAAAAAAAAAAAAAAAAAAAAAAAAAAAAAAAAAAATTCTGTAGAGACCAAATCTCACTTTTTTTGCCCAGGCTGGTCTCAAACTCCTGGGGTCAAGTGATCCTCCCACCTTGGCCTCCCAGAGTGCTGGGATTACAGGAGTAAGCCACCTTGCCATCCAGAGCAATATTTTTTCAAACACTAATATGCATACAGGTCACCTGGACCTTGTAAAAATGCAAATTCTGATTCAGGAGTTCTAGGATGAGGCCTGAGATTTTGCATTTCTAACGAGTTCCAGGTAATGCCAATGCTGCTGGTCCCCAGACCACACTGAGTAGCAGGGATGTAGAGAATCTCAAGAATGCCAGATGTATTTGATTAATTGATGGGATGTTGTGGAGGGTGCCATTCCAGAACCATTAGCATCATGTGATCTCTTTGGCTGAACAGATATGGATTTCTTAGGATTCTCAGACCCTCTGGCTATTCATGTGACAAATATGTACTGAGCACCTACAAGAAACCAGGGACTGTGCTAGGTGCTAGGGTGGGTGTGAGGCATATGGAGAGGAGACAAAGTGGTAAACAAGATACAGTTTTTCCTTCCACGATCTTTTGTCTTTTATGCTTTTTTAGAGAAAGAGTCTCGGTCTGCTGCCCAGGCTGGAGTGCAGTGGCACGATCATGGCTCACTGAAGCCTCCACCTCCTGGGCACAAGCTGTCCTCCCATCTCAGCCTCCTGAGTTACTAAGACTGCAGGTGAGTACCACCATGCCTGGATAATTTTTTAATTTTATTTTTTGTAGAGACAGGGTCTTGCTATGTTTCCCAGGCTGGTCTCCAACTTCTGGCCTCAAGTGATCCTGCTGCCTCACCCTCCCAAAGTGCTGTGATTACAGGCAGGAGTCACCATGCCCGGCCACGATCTTTCAGTCTGGTCATAGGGGCATGAAAATGAACAAAGCCATGTCAGGAGAGTGTCATAATAGCCACATAGCCCAGTCTTGGGGGGAAGAGTAATGGAGGAAGGATTCCAGAAGGAAGCAACAAGGAAACTGAGACATGAAGTTGGTGTTTGACAGGCAAATTGCATATGTTTTGGGTGTGCTTAAGTGTCTGAAGTATATTCCAGAGGTAGAGATAAACAGCTGAAGAGGTCCAGAGGAAAGAGAGAGCACGGGACACTTAGGGAACTAGTGTAGTTAAGGACTATTGGAATGAAAGGGAAAGAAGATCAGGACTCAGGCCAGA
Source organism: Macaca thibetana thibetana (assembly GCF_024542745.1). NCBI lineage: Eukaryota > Metazoa > Chordata > Mammalia > Primates > Cercopithecidae > Macaca > Macaca thibetana. The sequence goes on along the minus strand of NC_065581.1, from coordinate 156,877,842 downwards.
GAGACAAGGTCATGAAGGGCATCATAGTCCATGTTTATGGTTCTAGACACTATCTAAGTAAACCAAAGTAAACCATGGAATGAGTGTAACTTATTTTTAGCTCAAAAAGCTAACTGTGACAGAACAAAGACAGTAGCAGTAGGAATGTGGAGAAATTAATGGACTTGAGAAATACTTACCCTGTTTCTCTGATTTGACCCAAAGAAGGTACAACTGAAGATTGCTCAGACCAGAAGTCTGTGAGATGCCAGGTCAGAGGAAGATGTCAGGATATAAAAAGCACCATGACTTCCACTGGGAGTGGAGGGCCTGGCAAATCTCTGTGGATTGTTTTCAGGGTTCTAATGAAAGCCCTTAGCCGCAGGGATATGTACTCCCAGGAACAACAGGTTTGATTCCCAATTGTATTTGCAAAGGAAGTTCTTCTAACTTTTCATTTACACATCCTCACAGGAGGTATATTTGTCAGGAAGCCATGGGTTGGGTCTGGTAGAGACACTGACCAGGCCTGCCAGACAAGACTTGGTGTACCAAACTGTCCAATATTCCCAAACCTTTAATTACCTCAACGAAGTATGAGAATATCATTACAACTTTTGCCACCTGTCACACCAAACACTCACACAGGCACTCACAGGCTGTTTCTGTTTGTTATCCTACTCACTAAATAAAGCTCAACTTGTCTGAAGTCAGTCTAATGCCATTTACCCCTAAGCATTTCCCAATATTTACAAACTTTCTGCTGCAAATATTATCATTACTTATCTAATTACTTGGGCTTATACCTCTGAGACATGTTTTTGTCTTTCTCATCTACCCGTCACCCCACCTCCCTGCCATAACTTAATTTATTTAATGTTAGACTATAGAGCTCTCCATATACTGCTTTGCTTTCTCTAATCTCTTCAGTCCATTGTGAATAATAGCATGATGTGCATATCACTATCCTGGTATACTTTGCTTTTATATTATAAATTATTTCTTGGCTAGAATTTTTTTTTTGGAGAGGGAGTTTTGCTCTTGTTGCCCAGGCTAGAGTGCAGTGGCGCAATCTCGACTCACTGCAACCTCTTCCTCCCGGGTTCAAGCGATTCTTCTGCCTCAGTCTCCCAAGTAGCTGGGGTTACAGGCACCCGCCACCTCACCTGGCTAATTTTTTTTAATTTTTTTAATTTTTAGTAGAGATGGGGTTTCATTGTGTTGGCCAGCCTGGTCTTGAACTCCTGACCTCAGGTGATCCCCTGCCTCTGCCTCCCAAAGTGCTGAGATTACAGATGTGAGCCACCACACCCAGCCTAGAATTTTATATTTTATATAAATCTGTCTGGTTTGAAGACAGTACTATAAGCAAATCAATTCTATTTAACCAAGGGTTGGTAGAGATGTGCTTAGTAGCTGTGTAACCTTAGGCAAGTTATTTTACATGTCTGGGTTTCCATTTCTTCATGGATAAAATGGGGACAATAATAGTCCCTAATTCACAGGGTGTTACGAGGATTGAAAGAGTTAATATTTGTAAGACAGTTGGAACAGCGCCAGAGACTTGGTAAGCTCTGAAATACCTGTAATCTGTGTAGAAGTCAATAAGGAAATGAGTTTATCAAGAAAGAAAGAACATGGTTGAAATGAGACCTTGAATCCCATAATAAGGAGTGGCGTTTGGTGGTGTTTGGCTGGGTTTGTTAGCTGAGGATAGCGAATGAATGTTATATCTAGGTGAATCTAATAATGGAATTGATTATTCTCTTGACCGGAAACCTGAGCTTAAATCTATTGATAGAATGTTTGAACTGTTTGACTTACTGTTGTCTTAGATTCAAAACGTTGGTTTTCATAGGCATTTCAGTTCAATGCAATGTCAATTAACTAGGTCTGAAGTAAAACAGTTACCATGAGAGGTTTATATTACTATAGCTTGCATTTGAGAAAGTCAAAATTTTCAAAATATAGTTAGTTCCAAAGTATATTTTTGATAAACCAGCTTGAATACTGCATTGTGGATAACAAGGTTAAATAAAGGTTCTAATAAGACAAACAGTGACAATTTAAATAAATCAGATGTTTTTGTCGAAGATTACTCTGTGATTTTCTCCAATTATTCATGACATTTCACCCATTCATATTGTGATCTGCTTTAATAGTGGAAGAAAAAAAAAACCCTTGTCTCCTTGTTTATTCTTTGTTCTCAAGGAGATAAGCTGTTTATAAAGACACGTTATTTGTTATTTAAATCACTTTTACTGAAGTTGTTTATTTCCTTGTTTCAGTTTCTAAAAATATTGCAACAATTGTAATGCTTCTTAGAGATGTCTGTTCAATTCAGAGTGATTTGTACTGAAATTCTTTGCTAAATGGGCACAGGTGCTGATGTGTATAACATGCTAGAGTGAGTCAAAACTAGTAAGTGCTAAAAAAAAGATAGTGGGGATATACTTGTGTCAACTTTAAAAATCTATGATTAAAAACATTTTAGACCTAAAGTCTTAGATATTTGTAAAGGTCTATCTCTACACATGCTTTTTAATAAGAATTTAATAATAGTAATAATAATAATGAAAATAATAAATTAGGTATAACACCAAAACCATAAGCAGAAAAACTGCATAATTTAAATACAGAAATCTGTTTCCTAGAAAATACCCTTTAATCACTTTGCAGACTTTAAAGACCATAATTATTATATAAAAGTAATTACATTAAAAGATAATTTACCTGGTAGTAAAGTACCAAATTAAAGCTGAAAAACCATACTTGTAAACAGAATTATATATTTTAAAATATTGTTAAACAGCAAACATGTGAAATTGTATCTCCTGCTTCTCTCTTTGCTATGCATAAAATTACTTCCAGAAAAAATTTTGGTGATTTGGTACTATAAAGCTACATAGTAGTAAAGTATACAGCTACATTACATGTCTTGAATATCAACCTAAACTATGACTTATCCTAGGTAATCAGCAGGATTGATGTGTGAAATAAAGCCAAGCAGATCTGATATTTTAAGGGACAGCTGATTATTTCTAAGAACTAAAGGTTGAAAATCCAGCTGGGTTGATTTGGCTTGAAAAAATGAAGTCTGGTAATGTAATTTATAGTATCTGTTCCTGCTGAGTAAGCCCTGGATACTGCAAACTCGTATCTATGATGCACATCTCTCCCTTTGAAATTGATGAGAATTGCTTGGGCTAAGTGAGAGGCATGCTGGGAAAATTGGGCCCTTACAATTGGTGTGTATAGACATTAGAGGTTTCAGGACACTTTCCTCATCTGGTCCCTCAGTTGTCTCCAGTTCTGGTTTTGGCAGAAGACACTCAGCTTTGGAAGGAATACTCCTTGAATTAGATATGTCCGGACTAAAAATTATTCAGGTGTTATCACCTAGAGAGTCTTACTTGAGAATTTCTTCATTATCAGTAAAGTTGGGTAAATAAAACTTACCTTGATTTAAATCTTATCCAAGTAATCTCAAGATGTCCATTTGAAAAACAAAACAAAAACCAGCTGATATCTTTGAAGTCTAGGCCAAATCATGGCTAATTTTGAGTGTAGTCACCTGGAGCAAGTACTATACTTATAAACAAATGAATTCATATAGTTTTATCATGGCATCTTTGAATTTTGAAGATTGGCTGCATTTTAGGCCAACTTCAGTTTCTCTGAATAAGTGGTCTATAGAACTGAAAAACACTCAATTTGTTTGCCTGGTTGCATCTCATTAAATCCAACTAACCAATCAACAAAACTAGATTGGTTATGACTATCAATGAATAGCAATCAAAGTATTATGTGGCATGGTCTACTTTTTGTCTATCTGTTGATCTGGTTTAAGGGTTATTTCCATTACCATTCAGTTAACTTCAAGAAGGTATAATAGCTGTGTTATATTGGACAAATCACTTACTGTATCTCTCAGAATCATGGAGTTTTTTTGTTTGTTTGTTTGTTTGAATTGAGACAGGGTCTTGCCCTGTTGCTCAACCTGGAATGGAGTGGCTCGAAAACAGCTCACTACAGCCTTGACCTCCCAGGCTCAAGCAATCCTCCCACCTCAGCCTCCTGAGTAGCTGGGACTACAGGTGGACATCATCATACTTGGCTAGTTTTTAAAAGCATTTTTTGTAGAGACGGGGTCTTGCTATGTCGCCTAGGCTGATCTTGAATTCCTGACCTCAGCAATCCTCCAGCTCAGCCTCCCAAAGTAGTAGGGTTACAGGCATGAGCCACAACGTGCCCAGCCCCCTTGAGGATCTTAAAGTAAATGTATTCATTAAGTCTGAATATCAACAGTAGTATCAAGTATATAATGTATGTGTAATGATGGATACTAAATATATATTGCAGTATTAACCTGGAACTTTTTTTTTTTTTTTTTTTTTTTTTGAGACAGAGTCTTGCTCTGTCACCCAGGCTGGAGTGCAATGGCACAATCTCAGCTGACTGCAACCTCCACCTCCCGGGTTCAAGCAATTCTCCTGCCTCAGCCTCCTGAGTAGCTGGGATTACACGCACGTGCCACCACGCCCAGCTAAGTTTTTTGTATTTTTAGTAGAGATGGGGTTTCACTATGTTGGTCAGACTGGTCTTGAACTCCTGACCTCAAATGATCCACCTGCTTCGGCCTCCCAAAGTGCTGGGATTGCAGGCATGAGCCACTGCACTTGGCCTAAACCTGGAATATTCTTAAAATTGCCTTGAAAATATTAGAAGTCAATTGATAGTTTGGGTAATTATTTTCATTAAAATTTTCTTTCTTTTTTTTTTTTTTGAGGTGGAGTCTCACTCTATCACCCGGGCTAGAGTGCAATGGCGTGATCTTGGCTCACTGCAACCTCTGCCTCCTGGTTCAAGCAATTCTCCTACCTCAGCCTCCCTAGTAGCAGGGATTACAGGCACCCGCCATCATGCCCGGCTAATTTTTTTTTGTATTTTTATAGAGATGGGGTTTCACCATGTTGGCCAGGCTGGTCTTGAGCTCCTGACCTCAGGTGATCCATCCATCTCGGCTTCAAGTGCTGGGATTATAGGCGTGAGCCGTTGTGCCCAGCCAAAACTTTTTTTTTTCTAATTTAAAAAATATCTTGAACCTGACCTCAAGTGATTCTCCCACCTCAGCCTCCCAAAGCACTGGGATTATAGGTGTGAGCTACTGCACTGATTTTTCAAATATTAGTAAAAACCATCAGAACATGTGTAGGAAATAAAGGGGGGGTTACCAGTTTTTCTAGAGTAATATATACAAAGGTGCATGTAAACAAATAAGATGCTTGGTAAATCACCCATGATATGTCGCTTACTGAGTATAAATTATTTGAGTGATCTGAGAGGATGGTAAGGTAGGCAGGAGCCAGATACTGATTTTCTAAAGGTCCATGATAAAGAAATTGTACTTCATTCTGTAGACAGTAGGGAGGCATTGCAAATTTAGGAACTGTGAAGGATCATAGTCAGAGAGGTGACATATTTGGAAAGATGCATTTGACAGCAGTGTGGTGTGTAGGGGAAAGAGCCAGAGCCAGAGCTGGGAGATGACTGCATCAGCCTCTGAAAGACAAGAGGGAGACCCAATGGTAACAGATGGATTTAATCATATTTGGTGAAGGACTGGATAGGAGGGATGAAGAAGAGAAACCAGGTGATGATTCCCAGATTACAAGTTTGTGTGTCCAGTTGGGGAACGTTAGTATTGGTTGGTGTTTGTTGCTATTTTTAAAGGGAAGATGGTGGCTGGGTGCAGTGGCTCACGCCTTGCACCCAGGAGGTGGAGACTGCAGTAAGCCGAGATTGCGCCACTGCCCTCCAGTCTGGGCAACAGAGCAAGACTCCATCTCAAAAAAAAAAAAAAGAAAGAAAAACAAGAAAAGAAAACTAAAAAGAAACTGGCTGCACACGGCAGCTCACGCCTGTAATCCCAGCACTTTGGAAGGCCGAGGCAGGCGGATCACGAGGTTAGGAGTTTGAGACCAGCCTGGCCAACATAGTGAAACCTCGTCGTTACTAAAAATACAAAAATTAGCCAGGCATGGTGGCATGCACCTGTAGTCTCAGCTACTTGGGAAGCTGAGGCGGGATAATTGCTTGAACCCGGGAGGTGGAGGGTGCGGTGAGCTGAGAAAAAAGAAACTAAATAAAAAAAAAAAAGAAACTAAATAAAGATTTGAGCACTGGACTTGACTTCAAATATTCTGGCCAGTCTCTAGTTATGAGTTAAACAATGTTTCAGTAAAGGGGAAAAAAGGTAACTTTTGTTGAAAGGTTAGCAAAAGAATAAGAAACGAACTGTTTGTAGCAAAATCTATACTTTGTATACATTTATAAATCTATATTACTGAAGTATGTACATCTTGGTTAGAAGTTACATTTCTCATAGTTAATAAGGTACTTAGGTATATTTGTTTATCTAGTTGGTTTAAATTAAGTAACCTAGTGCCTATAGTCCCAGCTACTTGGGAGGCAGAGGCAGGAGGATTGCTTGAGTCCAGGAGTTTGAGGCTGCACTGAGCTATGATGGCACCACTGCACTTTACCCTAGGTTGACAGAGTGAGATCTTGTCTCTAAAAAAATGGAAAAGAAAAGAAATTAAGTAACTTAAGTTATATCTTGTTAAGGATATTTAAAATACAAATGTTTTGAATTTAGAAGCTAGATATTTGACTCTACTTGACTGTAGAAACTAGGAATTATTATGTAATGGTTTCCATGTGAATTTATTTATTTATTTATTTATTTATTTATTTATTTAGTGTAATGATGGGGGTCTTGTTATGTTGCCCAGGCTGGTCTGGAACTCCTGGCCTCAAGCAAGCCTCCCATCGGTGCTGCCTCTCAAAGTGCTGAGATTACTGGCGTGAGCCACTGTACCCCCTGAAATAATTTCTTATGTATCTTCAAATGGACCACATTGTTTTTCTTAGCTCTAAAGTGTTTCTTTGTTAAATTAGAAGAAATTATACTTATGAAGAACCATGTGTAATGGCAAATAAATAAAGAAGCAAATGGAAAAAAGGGCTCTTGGGTTGTGTTTCTATTACTTCTGTAATATTGAATTTAATGGTGTTTTTAAAAATTAATCTTTAAAATGGATCCACAGTATGGATGTTCCTAAAGATATTAGAAACAGAACTACCCGGACTACAGTGGCTCATGCCTGTAATCCCAGCACTTTGGGAGGCCGAGGTGGGAAGACTGCTTGAGCCCAGGAGTTTGAGAGCAGCCTAGACAACATGGCAAACTCTGTCTCTACAAAAAATACAAAAATTAGCCAGGCATGTGTTGCGCACCTGTAGTTCCAGCCACTTGGGAGGCTTATGTGGGAGGGAGAATTGCTTGAGCCCCGGAAGTCAAGGCTGCAGTGAGGCAAGATTGTGCTACTGCACTCCAGCCTGGGCGACAAAGTGAGACTCTGTCTCAAAAAAAAAAAAAAAAGAAGAAAAAAAAACCCCCTCAAAACCACAGAACTATCATATAAACCGTGAATCTCCCTTCTGGGGAAACCACCTCCTTGTAAAGATATCTGTACACCCATGTTCTTTGCAGCATTAGTCACAATAGCCAAGATACGGAGACAATCTGTGTCCATAGACAGATGAATGAATAAAGAAAATGTAGCATGTGTGTGTGTGCGCCTGCACTGGAGTATTATTTTACTTTTTTGAGACAAAGTTTCACTCTTGTTGCCCAGGCTGGAGTGCAATGGTGCGATCTCAGCTCACTGCAACCTCTGCCTCCTGGGTTCAAGCGATTCTCGAGCCTCAGCCTCCCAAGTAGCTGTGATTACAGGCATGTGCCACCACGCCTCGCTAATTTTGTATTTTTGGTAGAGACGGGGTTTCACTGTGTTAGCCAGGTGGTCTTGAACTTCTGACCTCAGGTGATCCGCCCACTTCGGCCTTCCAAACTGCTGGGATTACAGGCGTGAGCCACTGCGCCCGGCCTGGAATATTATTTAGCATTAAAAAAGAAGGAAATCCTGCCATTTGTAGGATGGACCTGGAGGACGTTATGCTAAGTGAAATAAGCCAGACATAGAAATAAAAATATTGAATGGTCTCACTTATGTTTGGAATCTATTTTCGTGTTTTTTTTTTTTTTTTTTTTTTTGCTAATTTTTGTATTTTTGTATTTTTTGTGGAGGTGGGGGTCTCCTTATGTTGCCTTGGTTGGTCTTAAACTCCTGGGCTTAAGTGATCCAGCCACCTCGACCTCCCAAAGTGTTGGGATCACAGGTATGAGCCACCCCCTGGCCTTAATTGTTTTATTTTAGTTTTGAGGTGGGATCTTGCTCTGTCATCCAGGCTAGAGTGCAGTGGTATGATCGTAGCTAACTGCAGCCTCGAACTCCTGGGCTCAAGGTATCCTCCTGCCTCACCCTTCTGAAGTGCTGGGATTATAGGCAGAAGCCACTGCACTCAGCTTAAAATTTTAAAAAGTTCAAACATACAGAGATAGAGAATAAAATGGTGTTACCGGGGTAAGGTTGGAGGTTCACTGGAGGAAATGAGGTGATGTAATTCAAAGGATACAAAGTAGCAGATCTGTAGGCCGTCTATAGTAAATAAAATTACACGGTATTTGAGATTTTTTGCTAAATAAGTAGATTTTAGCAGCTCTTGTCACAGAAAAGTAACTGTGAGATGACAGATATGCTAATTTGCTTCACCATAGTAACTATTTTACAATCTCTATGTATCCTATAACATCATGTTGTAAATCTCAAACATACAATAAAATTTACTTAAGAAATTAAAATGGGCTCAAAATCTTAGAAGCATCGCTTATACCATGAAGAGGGTAAAGTAGTCTCTTTTTTCGCAGACAGAAAATAAATTTTGTATTAAGACTACTCATTTAGTCATTTAACAAATATTTGAGTTCCTTATAACCTAGGTACTACTATAGGCCCTGGGGATATGGTAGTGAACAAAACAGACATAAATCCCTGCCACAGGGAGCTTAGATTCTAGGATGAGTAGTAAGAGCAGATAATAAGCTAATAAATTAGTAAAGTACATATTATGCTAGATGGTAGTAACTATTGTGGAGAAAATAAATCTGGGAAGAAAGAAAAGGAGTGCTGGGCAAGACTGTAATTTCATATAGACAGTAGTTAGGAAAAGGCCTTAACTGAGAAGGCATCATAAGGAAGTAAAGACAAGGGGAAGTGAGCCAAGTAGATATTTTGGAGCAGAGCATCCCAGGCAGAAGGAACAGGACATGCAGAAGCTTTAGGAATGGGAAGCAGGCTTGGTGATTTCCAGGAACAGCAAGAAAGCCAATGTGGATGGACAGAGTTGGGGCCAGAGAATGGTCTGAGATGAGATCAAAGAGGTAGCTGGGACCCTCGTCATGAGACCTTATAGGCTGTTTTGATAACCGAGTGGCAGGGTAAGGCACTAGTAGGTGTTAAACACAAGAAAGTAATGATGCAACTTAGAATTTTAGAAAATATATATGGCTCTTGTAACTGCCCAATGGTTTCATTTTGCCCATTGCCCAGGTAGAGTCTATTTATCAAGACAGGGGAATTGCCATTAGAGAGTTTAATTCATACAGAGCCAGTTGAACAGGAGACCAGAGTTTTATTATTACTCAAATCAGTCTCCCTGAAAATTCAGAGACTAGGGTTAAGGATAATTTGGTGGATAGGAGGCCAGGGAGTCAGGAGTGCTGATTGATTTATTATTACTCAAATCAGTCTCCCTGAAAATTCAGAGACAAGGGTTAAGGATAATCTGGTGGATAGAGGGCCAGGGAGTCAGGAGTGCTGATTGATTTATTATTACTCAAATCAGTCTCCCTGAAAATTCAGAGACAAGGGTTAAGGATAATCTGGTGGATAGAGGGCCAGGGAGTCAGGAGTGCTGATTGATCGGGCTGGAAATGAAATCAAAGGGAGTCAAAGCTGTCCTCCTGTGCTCAGTCAGTTCCTGGGTGGGGACCACAAGACCAGATGAGCCAGTTTATCGATCTAGGTGGCACCAGCTAATCCATCAGGGTCTGAAAAATATCTCCAGCATCAATCTTAGGTTTTACAATAGTGATGTTATCCCTAGGAGTAATTGGGGAGGTTTAGAATCATGTGGCCTCTAACTGCATGACTCCTAAACCATAATTTCTAATCTTGTGGCTAATCTGTTAGTCCTACAAAGGCAGTCTGGTCCCCAGGCAAGAAGAGGGTTTGTTTTGGGAAAGGGCTATCATCTTTCAAAGTTAAACTATAAACTAAATTCCTCCCAAAGTTAGTTCAGCCTTCACCCAGAAATGAACAAGGACAGCTTGGAGGTTAGAAGCAAGATCAAGTCAGTCAGATCTCTTTCACTGTCATAATTTTCTCACAGTTTTAATTTTTGCAAAGACAATTCCACTGTGTGGAGAACAAACTGTACGGGTTGAGACTGAAAGCAAGGAGACCAGTGACAAGGCAACTGCAATAATCCAGGAGGGAGATGATAGTGACTTGGATCGGGGCTGGTGGTAGCAGTACTGGCAGTGAAACATGATGGAATTCTGGATAATTTTGAAGACAAGGCCGACAAAATTCACTGAAGGACTGGCTGTAAGGTGAGAGTGAATGGGGAAAGCAGAGGATGATTCTGTGATAAATGGCTTGACCTACTGGAAGGCCAGTGTTGCCATCTACTGAGATGAAGAAGGCTATGGACGAAGTGGTGGAAGTGGGAATCAATTACTAGGTCCTTTCCTCCCTAAGGAGGTGGCTATAAGAAGAGGAACAACAATAGTATGAGGAAATGGTATTTTGGCTGCTTCATGCCAATGGCCTATTCCATCTGCAGTCTGTCTCTGTCAATGGCCCAGTGGCATCCTCTAAAATGGCAACCTCACGAACCTGGAAATGGAAAATCCCAATCACCCACATTTATTTAGGATTACCATCTCATTTATTTACATCCTACTTGAAAAATATTTTTCTTTTCCTTTAATGAGTTTTATAAATTTGCTACTTGATGTTCTGTAGCACTTTCTTCTACTTAAAAATTTCTTCTGGGCACAGTGGCTCACACCTGTAATCCCAGGACTTTGTGAGGCATGCGTGCAGTTTCAGCTACTCAGCAGGCTGAGGTGGGAGGATTTTTTGAGCCCAGGAGGCAGAGGTTGCAGTGAGCTGAGATCACGCTACTGCACTCCAGCCTGGGCAAGAGTGAGACCCTCCCTCAAAAAAAATTTTGTTTGCACCATTTTCAAGGTTAGAGTGCATTCCTTATTTCTATGATTCTTGGATATCATGAATCTATGTTGTCCTAGGCACGCCCTTATTTTATTTTATTAAAAAAAATTTTTGGCCAGGCAAGGTGGCTCACACCTGTAATCCCAGGACCTCGGGAGGCCAAGGCAGGCGGATCACTTGAGCCCAGGAGTTTATCAGCCTTGGCAACATGGCAAAATTCTCTCTAATAATACCAAAACAATTAGCCGGGCATGGTGGTGTGTACCTATAGTCCCAGCTACCAGGGAGGCTGGGGTGGGAGGATCACCTGAGCCTGGAAGACAAGAAGCTGCAGTGAAACCCTGTCTCAATCAATCAATCAATAGAGATGCAGTCTCGCTATGTTTCTCAGGCTGGCTGGCCTCAAGTGATGCTCCCACCTCGGCCTCCCAAAGTGCTGGAATTATAGGCATGAGCCATGGTGCTGGGCCTGTTCCTTATTTTAGGTTTTGACATTATTCTTCTCAATATCTATTTACAATCATTTCTGATTAACAGTTTGTGTATACTGTATATATTATCTCATTTAATTCTCACAAAGCCTTTGAGATAGCTAATACAGAAACCAGCCTAATTTTATGGATAAGAAAAACAGGCTGGGCGTGGTGGCTCAAGCCTGTATCCTCAGCATACTGGGAGGCTGAGGCGGAAGGAACATTTGAGGGGCCTGGGAAATATAGGGAGACACTGTCTTTAAAAAAAATGTGAAAATTTTATCCGGGCATGGTGGCACATGCCTGTGGTCCTAGCTACTCGGGACACTGAGGTGAGAGGATTGCCCTTTTAAAGCAGAGAGGTGAAGGCTGCAGTGAGCCGAGATCCTACCACTGCACTCCAGCCTGGGTGGCAGAGCAAGACCCTGCCTCAAAAAAAAAAAAAAAAAAAAAAAAAGAAAGAAAAGAAAAGAAAAACAAAGAGAACTTGAATTAGTGACAAAATCAGAGCTCAAATATATCTCCTGACTCAGTATGTTTTCTATTGACCACTTGCTTTCTTATTTTCTCATTTCTTTCATTGTATTTGTCCTTCTCTGACTCTTTTAATTTGGTTTTATCCTTAATATTAGATGCCAGAGCTACTTGCCATTTTCTCTAGGAAGATTTTTTAAATAAGGACAAGAAAAGACCTCATATTTTATGACTTATTTCAAATAGTTTTCCTGACAATGTTCAAAAATTTTTTCAGGCTATTTTGTTTAATTTGTTTTAGGAATTGCAGGAACAGCAGGATTAATGTTTTAATAAAATGGTTTACAATGGCTACTTAGTCTTCTGGTCATTCTCTTGACTACATCAATTATAATATAATCGAATACATCAATTACAATCTAAGTTATTAAGTTAATCTAAGTTATTTCCCTCTAAATTAGCTTACATTTGTATAAAATAAAGTTGATTTCCTATGTTTCTGTCTACTTGCACAACCATGTGAAAATTTCCTGTAGGTCTTCTTTGGCATTAAATTATCCATGAGTGCTTATATTACCTCCATAATAATTAAGCTGTTGGAATTTCTAATAAAGGATAATTTCATTGGCCAAGGCAAGTGATTTTTCGGGCAAACATAATGAAATCTAAATACTCTCTGAAAGTCTTTTGAGTGTGATAAATGCATATTCAAGTCAAGGTAGAAACAATCAGATTTTTCAAAAGGTCTTTCATAAAGTGTCACACCAAAAATTAGCAACAAAATAAAAAAAAATCACCACAGTATGGAAGAACAGTTTGTCATGCCAGGTCGTGGAATTACAGATAGAAGATAGTCAGTGTAAATTGGCTTATTTTGACAGATACAATCAAAATAATTTTTTCTATAAATGATTTGACCAAGTTGGTAGAAACGTCTCTAAATTATTAGGCCATGCTACAGTTTCTCTTTCTTGTTTCTTTGGAATTCCTCTTCTAGTGTGGATTAACTGCCTGACTTCCTGGAATTCTTCTTAGTGTAGTCTTTTCATTTGTTTTCTTTTTTTTTTCTTTTTTTTTTTTTTGAGACGGAGTCTCGCTCTGTCGCCCGGGCTGGAGTGCAGTGGCCGGATCTCAGCTCACTGCAAGCTCCGCCTCCCGGGTTTACGCCATTCTCCTGCCTCAGCCTCCCGAATAGCTGGGACTACAGGCGCCCGCCACCTCGCCCGGCTAGTTTTTTGTATTTTTTTTAGTAGAGACGGGGTTTCACCGTGTTAGCCAGGATGGTCTCGATCTCCTGACCTCGTGATCCGCCCGCCTCGGCCTCCCAGAGTGCTGGGATTACAGGCTTGAGCCACCGCGCCCGGCCACCTTTTCATTTGTTTTCACACAACTGAACTTTCTCCTTCCTATACTCCAGACTTTCTTGCCTGCCTTATTTCACTCTATTCCCTGTTCTTGGAAGGTCTTTATCTCTTAAAAGTTAAGCTTGTAGTGCTTGCTTTGGCAGCACATATACTAAAATTGGAACCATACAGAGAAGATGAGCACGAACTCTGTGCAAGGATGACACACAAATTCGTGAAGTATTCCATGTTTTTAAAAATTAAAAAAAAAAAAAAAAGCGTTTAAAGCTTGGGATGGTAGTTGGCACCTGTAGTCCCAGCTACTGGGGAGGCTGAAGCAGGAGGATCATGTAAGTTCAGGTGTTCAAGGCTGCTATGCACAATGATGGAGTCTGTGAATAGCCACAGCACTTGGGCCTGGGCAACATAGTGAGGCCACTTCTCTTTAAAAAAAAAAAAAAAAAAAAAAAGTTGAGCTTTTAGAAGTCCTTTTTGATTTACTAGCCAAATTGCTCTCTCATTGATTCCACAACACTGAATTATCTTTTTTAAAAATTTATTTTAAAAACCTTTTTATTTTGCTCCCTCCCACTCCCCTCCCCCTTTCCCTACCCTCCTCTTCTCTTTTCTTTTTCTTTCTTTTTTTGAGACAAGAGTCTCGCTCAGCCGCCCAGGCTGGAGTGCAGTGGCGCGATCTCGACTCATTGCAGCCACCCTCTCCCGGATTCAAGCGATTCTCCTTGCCTCAGCCTCCCAAGTAGCTGGGATTACAGGCACCGCCATCATGCCGGCTAATTTTTGTATTTTAGTAGGGACGGGGTTTCACCATGTTGGCCAGGCTGGTCTTGAACTCCTGACCTCAGTTGATACGCCTGCCTCAGCCTCCTAAAATGCTAGGATTACAGGCGTGAGCCACTGCGCCCGGCCTTTTCTTTCTTTTTTTTTTTTTTTTTGAGACGGAGTCTGGCTCTGTCACCCAGGCTGGAGTGCGGTGGCGCGATCTCGGCTCACTGCAAGCTCCGCCTCCCGGGTTCCCGCCATTCTCCTGCCTCAGCCTCCGGAGTAGCTGGGGCTACAGGCGCCCGCCACCGCGCCCGGCTAATTTTTTGTATTTTTAGTAGAGACGGGGTTTCACCGTGGTCTCGATTTCCTGACCTTGTGATCCGCCCGCCTCGGCCTCCCAAAGTGCTGGGATTACAGGCGTGAGCCACGGCGCCCGGCTTTCTTTCTTTCTTTCTTTTTTTTTTTTTTGAGAAGGGACTCACTCTTGTCTCCCAGGCAGGAGTGCAGTGGCACAATCCCAGCTCACTGCAGCCTCCACCTCCGGGACGCAACCCCACCTCGGCCTCCCTGGTAACTAGGACGACAGGGCGCAGGCACCATGCCCAGTTAATTTTTGTATTTTTTGCAGAGACAGGATCTCGCTATGTTGCCCAGACTAGTGTCAAACTCCCGGGCTCAAGCAGTTCTCCTGCCTTGGCTTCCCAGGCATGAGCCACCTAGCCTGGCCTGTATTATCTTTTCTGGAATTCATCTCGCTTACTGGATTGCCAGCCTCCTCTGGAGAGCAATTTGTACTCCTAATTCGCTTATTATAGTATCTCAAAGCATGTATTGTTTAATCAAATTAGGGCTGATCAATGAGAAGTTACCCTTCGGATACACTGTCCCATGACTTCTCAGTCCACCAACAGTCCTTCTTAGGCCCTTGGCTTTCCCATGCCACTTACACATTCTTTTTTTTTTTTTTTTTTTTTTTTTTTTTTGAGACGGAGTCTCGCGCTGTCACCCAGGCTGGAGTGCAGTGGCCGGATCTCAGCTCACTGCAAGCTCCGCCTCCCGGGTTCACGCCATTCTCCTGCCTCCGCCTCCCGAGTAGCTGGGACTACAGGCGTCCGCCACCTCGCCCGGCTAGTTTTTTGTATTTTTTAGTAGAGACGGGGTTTCACCGTGTTAAGCAGGATGGTCTCGATCTCCTGACCTCGTGATCCGCCCGTCTCGGCCTCCCAAAGTGCTGGGATTACAGGCTTGAGCCACCGCGCCCGGCCTACACATTCTTTCAAAACATTTGAGTGCGTACCATTTAGATTACTCAAATACGAAAAGGGAAAACGGTACGCACACATTTCAGGTACTCGTCAAAGATGAGTTGGACGCTGGAGGTAAAATAAAAAATGGGCCTACCATTTAGGGAGGTGTGACGAAGTGACATCACTATTGCGTTAAAACCCGAGGGCCCACTGGGTCACCTCCATTTTATTCAGGTTTCGGAATCTCGGTCATGTGAGCTAACTTAAAAGGTTCAAGAGTGGTTACCTGCCCACCCGTCATAATCACTTCCCAATTCCTTGAAAACTTCGGGTTCCTAGGCTGCCAGCGCCGAGCGGAGAATCACCCTCCCTGCGGCTGCCCAGGCTGGAGCTGCCCGTTCCGTTCCGTTCCGTTCCGCCCCGCCCCACTGCATGCTGGGAGTCGTAGTCCCGGCTGGCAGCGTCCGGAAGGACGGGAGGGCACGGGAGTGCAGCCCGCCCATCTGGCTACTGGAGGTCACGTTCCCTAACTGATCCCTTGGTTCTGTCGGGTGGAGCCTTCAGCGTGCACGGCGAGAATTGACTTTGCCACCGTCTCTCTTGGGTTTCAATAAAGTTTTCCTCTTCCTCTCCTTGTACGGAGTTCAAGATGGCGGCCTCCTGGTCGCTCTTGGTTACCTTGCGCCCCTTAACACAGAGCCCGCTGAGAGGGAGATGTGTTGGGTGCGGGGCCCGGGCCGCCGCTCTCGCTCCTCTGGCCACCGCCCCTGGGAAGCCCCTTTGGAAAGGTCAGTGACTGTGCCATGAGTAGTCCGAGCCGACTGCATATGACTGGAGAAGGCTCTGGGGTCACCCTCCCTGTCCGATCTACCCCAGGTGTCTCCTGCTTTCACGAAGCTAAGGGCTCCTCGAGAGGTGTTTCCATTTCTCTTGACCTTTTATACTGTCTGTGAATGAGCCCTGAGCACTGAGGGAAATAACCCTGAGTGACTTTCATTTTGAGGGTCAGAGGTCGACTCAGAGTGTCTTCCCTCCGGGACATTTAGAGAGCTGAGCCCAGTGGGAGTGCCTGACTTGCAGTGATGCAGGTGTGGGGTTGGGGCCTGGGGACCCCTACCCTCTGCGTTTTCCAAGCTCTCGGGGCTGGTGACTTACGGGCACTGGAGGAAGAGCCGCGCCTGGGACCTCTGCAGGCCCTGCTGTCTCTCGTGATTCTGGGAAAGAAGGTCCACACGCATTCTCAGATTTAGGGATCGATTCTTGGTGTTCTTTTAAAGTCACTAGAGGCTTCAGTGGAATTATTTTGTCACCGGGCTTTCCTTCTCCCTGGCTTCCTTCATTCAGTTATATGTTCGTGAATGAATGAATGTATATTCTGAGTAACCAAGTCAAGAGTGCCAGTTTTACTGCTCTATTCCTATACTCGCACAAAACTGCACGTTTTTCAAAGGCAAGGACATTGTGTCATTGTTTCCTAAGCACTTAGCGCAATGAGTGGTACCTGATATGCAAATATGATTTTTGAATGAATGAATGAAATTATTCTCATTGTCTCCCTGATCCACATACTTGTTTTCCTTTTTCTCAAATTCAAGCAACCCCTGTAATATACCTTAATAGATTGATGACCTTAATAAAGTATATACCTTAATAAATAGATTCTTATTGATTAATTTAGCTAAAAATATGACAATCTTTGACCCTTATCATCAATGCAGTTGAAATTAATACTAGAACTTTGATTACATCACCTTACGTTTTTATCGAAAGATTAGCATAATGCACTTAGTATAATGGAATAGGCTCCACACACTGCCTAGGGGGTAGCCCTGATCTGCTGGAGTAGTCATTATAAATAAATAAATAAATAAATGTATAATGGAATATTCTGGTAGTGTAAGCTGTGGATTATAATATGAATTTTATTTTTTGTTTTTGGTAGTCAATAAAAGCAAATAGTATAAATTTCAACAGGTGCAAGAAAGAATATGGCAAAATGTAAGGCTTTCTTCTATCCCTATCCCTTAGCTGCTTAGTTTTTCTCCTCAGAGGCAATCTCTGATACTAGTTTCTTATGTATTCTTCCAGATACATTCTGCGTATGTACAAGCATATACATATAGAGCTAACCGTTTTAAAAAAATAGAAGTAGTAACATGCTGTACACATTATTTTGTGTATACAGCAGTTAATTCTGTTAATTGTTAATTTCTTTTTAAATTTAGTAGCTTGGAGATCATTCCATATCAATACCATATCAATTTCATATTAATAGAACTGCCTTGTGTTTTAAGTTTTAAAAATAGTATTCCATTCTATGTATATACCATGATTTATGAACATTAAGATTTAAGGACCATCATTATAACATATAAAATTCACGGAATGCTTATTCTGTGTCATACAATATGCTAAGTACTTTCTGCATACGTTATCTTATTATTCCTCATTATCCTTATTTGGAGATCACGAATCCAAGGTTGCTGAAGATATATGGCTAGTAAGTGTCAGAACTTCTGAATTCAAGTAAAGGCTGTGCTATTAATCTGTACTCATATTTTCTGGAATATACAAAATTTAGCCAGTTCTGGGTGTGACGATTAGATGAAAATGCAGTTAGGTTAGAGGTCCATTTAATTGTATCTAAGGATGCTCCCTTCCCCTCTTTATTTTTATTTTGTATATATATATATATATTTTTTTTTTTTGAGATGAAGCCTTGCTCTGTCTCCTAGACTGGAGTGCAATGGCATGATCTCGGCTCACTGCAACCTCCACCTCCTGGATTCAAGCAATTCTCCCTGCCTCAGCCTGGGTGGGCGCCTCAGATCACAGATGTCCACCACCACTGGCAAATTTTTGTATTTTTAGTAGAGACGGGGTTTCATCATGTTGGCCAGGCTGGTTTCAAACTCCTGACCTCAGGTGATCCACCAGCCTCGGTCCCCCAAAGTGCTGGGATTATAGGCATGAGCCACAGCGCCCTGCCCCCATCTTTAAATAAAGGGAAAATTTTAGTTGAAATTTTGTTCAGTATTCGGAGTCTGATTTACAAATCTATTTTCTATCCCTTTCCTGATTTTATTTTTTATTTATTTTATTATTTTTTTTGAGATGGAGTCTCGCTCAGTCGCCCAGGCTGGAGTGCAGTGGCACGATCTTGGCTCACTGCAAGCTCTGCCTCATGCGTTCACGCCATTCTCCTGCCTCAGCCTCCCGAGTAGCTGGGATCACAGGGGCCCGCAACCATGCCCGGCTAATTTTTTGTATTTTTAGTAGAGACGGGGTTTCACTGTGTTAGCCAGGATGGTCTTGATCTCCTGACCTCGTGATCCACCGCCTCGGCCTCCCAAAGTGCTGGGATTATAGGCGTGAGCCACTGCGCCCGGCCCTTTCCTGATATTTTTGGGGGGTAATTTATTGTTTACATTTCTATTTTATCTTCATTTTTCATCTTTTGAAGTCTACTATTTAGTACAGTGTAATGTGGCTGGGCATGGTGGCTCTCGCCTGTAATCTGGGCACTTTGGGATTCTGAGGGGGGAGGATCACTTGAGCTAAGGAGTTTGAGACCAGCCTGGGCAACATGGTAAAACCCCCTCTCTAAAAACATACAAAACTTAGCTGGGTGTGGTGGTGCACGCCTGTAGTCCCAGCTATTTGGGGGGCTGAGGTGGGAGGATCACTTGAGCCCAGGAAGTCGAGGCTGCAGTGAGCTGAGAGAGATGGTGTCACTGCACTCCAGGCTGGGTGACAAAATGAGACCCTGTCTCAAAAAAAAAAAAAAAAAAAAAAAAAAAAAGGAAAAGTGAATGAAACTGAGTTCCAGCCCTTGAGTTCCAGCCCTTGAATAGCCCATAGCCTTGAAAGGCAGATGATATTATGGTAGCCAGCATTTGATGAGCCCCTTCTGTGTTCTAGGCATTTTGCTAGCAGTTTCTGTTTCATAATTTAATCTTCATAAAACCCTATAAAAATTGTTGTCTGTATTTTATAGATGAATAAACAGGGATGGTCACCCAAGTTGGATTTTTTTTTCTTTTTCTTTTTTTTTTTTTTAAGTGAGCAGCAGCAAGATTTATTGCGAAGAGCAAAAGAATAAAGCTTCCACAGTGTGGAAGGGGACCCGAGCGGGTTGCCCCCAACTTGGATTTTAAACCCAGGTGTTTTTGCTTCAGAGTCACAAACTTAACTGCTATTTATAATAGTTTTTTAATGTAACAATGAACATTAATAACACATTGTACCATGATCTAAGCCTGTTTAAAGTGTTATAAGACTACAGAGGAGGAAGCAGCTCTGATTGGAGAGGGGAAGATTTTTTTTTTTTTTGAGACAGAGTCTTGCTTAGTCACCCAGGCTGTAGTGCAATGGCGTGATCTCAGCTCACTGCAACCTCTGCCTCCCAGGTTCCAGTGATTCTCCTGCCTCAGCCTCCTGAGTAGCTGGAATTACAGGCGTCCGCCACCACACCTGACTAATTTTCATATTTTTAGTAGAGAGGGGGTTTCAACATGTTGGTCAGGCTGGTCTCAAACTACTGACCTCAGGTGGTCCGCCCATCTTGGCCTCCCAAAGTGTTGGGATTACAGGGGTGAGCCACTGCGCCTGGCCAGATTTTTTATTTCTAGCAAAAGTATGGATGTGAGCTGTACATGGCCCTTATTGGTTTATGGTCACTGAGAGAGCAGCTAGAGATGAAGCTGTAAAGGTGTGCTGATCTGGTTGAGAAGAGTCTCTTACAGTATGTTAAGATGTCTAAGCTCAGTGGGACACTAGTGGAAGTTTCTCAGGAATAGAAGTGATCAGATCTGTTTTAGCGTGATTGTTCTTGTGGCCACCTGAAAAACAGATCAGAAATGCCTGGATGGGAGAATACTGGAAGCTGGGGGATTATTTAGGAGGAAGTTGAAGTAGATAGAGTATTAGGGAGTGGTTTAGGGGCTGAATTACTGCTGTGGTGAAGGAGAGCAGGGCAGCAGAGGGAGGGAATTCAGAGACACTTCTTTGATAGAATTAACATACTTGGCCAGGCACAGTGGCTTATGCCTGTAATCCCAGCACTTTGGGAGGCTGAGGCTGGTGGATCACCTGAGGTCAGGATTTCGAGACCAGTCTGGCCAACATGGTGAAACCTCGTCTCTACTAAAAATACAAAAATTAGCTGGGCATGGTGGTGCATGCCTGTAATCCCAGCTACTTGGGAGGCTGAGGCAGGAGAATCGCTTGAATCCAGGAGGCGGAGGTTGCAGTGAGCCAATATCACACCACTGTGCTCCAGCCTAGGGGACAGAGCAAGACTCTGTCTCAAAATATAAAATAAAATAAATAAAATAAAATAAAATAAAATAAAATAACATAAAACTTGGACATACTTAGAGGAGACAAGGAAAGGAAGGAGTGAAGGTAAATTTAGGTTTCCTATTGCAGGTGACATAATAAGTAAAAAGTAAAACAATAAAAAAGCAATTTAGGTTTCTGGGTTTGGGCAATTTAATCAAAAGAAACAAAACAAAAATGAAACAAAATGGTAGGGCCAAAGGATTTTAGAGGGAGATTCAGTTTGGGGCTTGTTAAATTTGAGGCATTTTTTTATAGTTCCAGGTAAATAAGTCTAGTTAGTTGTAGGACACTTGGGGATCTGAGATTAAGAAAGAAAATATGAGGTACTGGGAGCCATGAAAATAGAAGAATGAGCCTGGGAATCTATGTGTAGGATGAAATGAGCCTGTGGCTTGTGCCTGAAATCCCAGCTACTCATGAGGCCAAAGCAGGAGGATTGCTTGAGGCCAGGAGTTTGAGACAAGCCTGGGCAACATAATGAGACCCTGTCTCTAAAAAAAGAAGAGAAAATAAAAGCAAAAGCAAAAGCTAAGGGCTAGTGCTTGAGGAAACTTGCCATTCTGTGAGCAGAAGAAGGGGGCCTTATAGAGTGGTCTTAGGAGACTAGGAGAGAAGCCAGGGAGGGAAATGTTCATAGGTTTTCTAAAACCTAAAAATTAGCATATCTGAAATCCCTTTTCTTTAAGCTAACCTTAGAAATTAAATGTGTTTCATAGAAGCAAGGTGATATGAGGATCACATCTTGTGATTTCTTTTTATTATGCTGACAATATCACAATATTATATTTTTAGGTGCTTGTATTAAATGATGATTCATATTTAACTCCATCATCTCTTCAGTATATGTACACAGGAGTTTATTCTCTGTTAGGGGTTGTTTTTTTTTTTTCTTTTCTTTTAAGTTGGAGTTTCGCTCTTGTCACCCAGGCTGGAGTACGGTGATGTGATCTCGGCTCACTGCAACCTCTGGCTCCTGGGTTCAAGCGATTCTCCTGTCTCAGCCTCCTAAGTAGCTGAGACTACAGGCACGCACCACCACTGCCCAGCTAATTTTTTTGTATTTTTAGTAGAGATGGGGTTTCGCCACGTTGGCCAAGCTGGTCTTGAACTCCTGACCTCAGGTGATCTGCCCAACTTGGCCCCCCAAAGGGCTGGGATTACAGGTTTGAGCCACCAGGCCCACCCCCTGATTAGGTATTGATGTGAGTAGAACTAACCCTCCTCAGCCATATGAATTGGTATAGTTTATTATTTATTTATTTATTTATACATTTATACATATTTTGTTTCTCTTTTACATGTTACTTGCCAAGGTACAATTTATTAGTAGTACATATTACTAGTTAAGAAAATAGTCTTTGGACTTATTTTCTGTTTCCCTTAACACTCACTGGTTATAGCATCTGAACTTGCTTTTGTTTGTTTGTTTGTTTGTTTTTTTGAGATACAATCTCACTGTTGTCCAGGCTGGAGTGCAGTGGAGTGATCTCGGCTCACTGCAACCTCCGCCTCCCAGGTTCAAGCGATTCTTCTGCCTCAGAGCCTCCTGAGTAGCTGGGACTACAGGTGCACACCATCACGCCCAGCTAATTTTTTTTTTTTTTTTTTTTTTTTTTTTTTTGGAGGCAGAGTTTCACTCTTGTTGCCCAGGCTGGAGTGCAATGGCACGATCTTGGCTCACCACAACCTCCGCCTCCCAGGCTCAAGCAATTCTCCTGCCTCAGCCTCCCTAGTAGCTGGGATTATAGGCATGCGCCACCACGCCCAGCTAATTTTGTATTTTTAGTAGAGACGGGGTTTCTCCGTGTTGGTCAGGCTGGTCCCGAACTCCCGACCTCAGGTGATCCACCCGCCTCGGCCTCCCAAAGTGCTAGGATTACAGGCGTGAGCCACTGCGCCCGGCCAATTTTTTGTATTTTTAGTAGAGATGGGGTTTCATCGTGTTAGCCAGGATGGTCTCGATCTCCTGACCTCGTGATCCGCCCACCTTGGTCTCCCAAAGTGCTGGGATTATAGGTGTGAGCCACCACGCCTGGCCTGAACTTAACTTTTTATTATCCAATTAGATGAATATCTTTATGTGAAACTTATTTCATGTTTCTTGGATTTTTGTTAATATTTATTGTATTAGAAAAGAAGGTCATGTCTATTCCTGAGACTGATTATCTTTATGATAATGGAGGATTTTATAGATCATTATTTTTTTAAAGTATAGCATAGCTTACTACTTAGGCATAGCTAGTACCCTGGATGTAGTTCTGGGGTGGAGGGAGGAGGAGGTGTAGTAGGATGTGCCCAAAAGTAGAACTGATAAAAAGAAAATTCAGAGGCCTAGAATGGATTATTGATTTACTGTAGATTAGCACTGCTTTATACTTCAAGAGCTTTATTCTCTTTAAGTAAATGACGAATATTTAAATAGGATATGACTACTTTCAGATTTGTCTTTTCACAAGAAGTACCACAAAAATAATAGATGTCAGGGTCCAGAAATTGGTAGTTCAGCCTAGGACCTGGTGCAGTGATATGCTCTGAAGTTCTCTGACAAAAAAGTCATTTAGAGCTGGGCGCCGTGGCTCACGCCTGTAATTCCAGCACTTTAGGAGGCCGAGGTGGGTGGATCACCTGAGGCCAGGAGTTCAAGACCAGCCTGGCCAACATGGTGAAACCCTGTCTCTACTAAAAATACAAAATTAGCCAGGTGTGGTGGCACATGCCCATAATTACAGTAACTTGGGAGGCTAAGGCAGGAGAATTGCTTGAACCTTGGAAGTGGAGGTTGCAGTAAGCCGAGATCACCTCCATTGCACTCCAGCCTGGGCGACAAGATTGAAACTCAGTCTCAAAAAAAAAAAAAAAAATGTCATTCCGCTTCTGGCTGAGTATATTCAACACTTGTTTTCTTTCTTTGTTTTTTTTTTAAGACCAAGCCTCACTCTGTTGCCTGGGCTGGTCTTGAATTTTGTGGAGTTTATTTATTTATTTTAAGTGAAAGCAAATTTATTAAGAAAGTAAAAGAATGAAAGAATGGCTACCCCATAGACAGAGCAGCCCCAAGGGCTGCTGATTGTCCATTGTTATGGTTATTTCTTGATTATATGCTAAACCAGGGGTGGATTATTCATGGTCCTTTTTTTAGACCATATAGGGTAACTTCCTGACATTGCCAAGCATTTGTAAACTGTCGTGGTGCTGGCGAGAGTGTAGCAGTGACGCCAACCAGAGGTCACTCTCATCACCATCTTGGTTTTGCCTGGCTTCTTTACTGCAAGTTGTTTTATCAGCAAGGTCTTTATGACCTGTATCTTGTGCCAACCTCCTGTCTCATCCTGTGACTAATAATGCCTTAGCCTCCTGGGAATGCGGCCCACCAAGTTTCAGACTTATTTTACCCAGCCCTTCTTCAAAATGGAGTTGCTCGTGTTCAAACGCCTCTGACATTTCCCCCACCCCCTTTTACAAGGAAACCCTTAATCCTAAGGGTTGAAGAGAAACAAAGATCCATCTTCTGCAACTTCTTGAGGCTGAATAGGGGCAATGCTATTCCTGCCTAACTATTAGGGTCTCTTGTATTCAGGGTAGAGAGGAGCTCAGTCAGAAAGCGTCGATATGGCGAGGGCCACTCATAACTTTTGAGTTCTGACAAAAGGTGATATCTGGAAGATTAATAACTGTTCAATTTAAGAGAACATTGAGTAAGCTTATCCTGCATTCCTTCACAAAGAGTACAGTAGCAATATATTCCATAATAGTCAGGTAAAATAAATAAAATAATTCCAAGTAAAGGAACTTAGAAGGTTTTCCATGAACTGGGCAACTATTGGAACCAAGCTGATGTGCTTGTTCTGTTGCCCAGGCTGGAGTGCAATTGGCATGATCTCAGCTCACTGCAACCTCCCTCTCCCAGGTTCAAGTGACTCTCCTGCCTCAGCCTCCTGAGTAGCTGGGATTTCAGGTGCCACCACCATGCCCTGCTAATTTTTGTATTTTTGGTAGAGACAGGGTTTCACCATGTTGGCCAGGCTGGTCTCAAACTCTTGCAGGTGATCTGCCCACCTTGGCCTCCCAAAGTGCTGGGATTACAGGCGTGAGCCATCACTCCCAGCCCTAGACTAGAATTTAATAACAGGTATACCATAGTTCTTGAAACATCATTTTTCTCTCTAGTCTCCCATTTTTACTAAAGACAAATCATGGTAAGACCGATTTGCTTTATTATACTTGGCCTGATATTTGTATGAAGTACAGGAAAAATAATTATTTTTCATATAGGCTTTTAAAATTGGCTTTGATGGAACTCTGTTCCATAGAAGGAATCTCAGGTAAGACTTTTTTTTATAAAAGCCGAGCCCAGCCATGGGTTTGTACCCTCAAATACCTATGAGTTGAGTAAATACCTCTTCTCTTGAGGTTCCAAGATAACTTGGGGCTCCTGGGCCTGTACTAACCCTGTGTAGGGACTGTGTAGACAAGATATGAGGCCAGTTTCTAAAGGAGCTTTTATTGGCTCTGTAAGTCAAGTTTGATTCCTTAAAGGAAAGCACACCACTTCAGTCAAAACCTTGGTAAAATAACCAGTTTCTCCAGTTGTGCCCTGTTACGAATGAAAACAGATTATTATTGCACTTAAGCAAATAACTATTGCCATAAGTTAAGATACTCACTAATTGTTTTCCAGTTCTGGAGAAATCAGGTAGAGAGAAAAAATTATGCTCTAAATTTTGTTTACAGGAGTATACTTTACTTAATTCTTAAAAGCTGTCAATAGCTCAAAAGATAAGTTTCCTTGACTCTGGAAATTGGAGTTTCGCTCTGTCACCCACTACAACTTCCGTCTCCCAGGTTCACGTGATTCTTGTGCTTCAGCCTCCTGAGTAGCTGGGATTACAGGTGTGAGCTGCCACACCCGGCTAATTTTTGTGTTGTTAGTAGAGATGGGTTTTGCCATGTTGGCCAGGCTGGTCTCGAGCTCCTGATCTCAAGTGATCTGTCTGTCTCAGCCTTACAAAGTGTTGGGATTACAGGTGTGAGCCACCACGCCTGGCCTTTTTTTTTTTTTTCTTTTTAAAATTAGAGACACAGTCTCACTATGTTGCTTGCACTGGTCTGGACTCCTGGGCTCAAGCTTTTCTCCTGCCTTGGCCTCCCAAAGTGTTAGGATTACAGGCATAAGCCACCATGCCCAGCCTGGTCTCTAATTTGAGCTCAAGTGATCCTACAACCCCAGTCTCCAGTAGTAGACTTAAGGTGTGCTCTACCCCACCTAGCTCTATCTTCTCTCCTAAAAGCGTTATGGATGCTACCTCTTCCTGCTGTCTTTTGCTTCCGTTGCCCAAGGTTCTCTATTGAGGACCATTTCTACTCCTTGCCTGGAGATACCTGATACTTTAATCTCCAGAATCTCTTTCATAATCTCCTTTAACCATCCTGCTTATCCTGCTTATTTCTTCTCTTCATTGTTCCCATCCCAGAAGCTACTCTATCAACATGTTATCTATCCATACTCTTGACTAGGTGGCAGTTTTCAACAAGTTTTTAAGCCTGAACATGTAATTCGTTCCTCCATTTCTTCATAATATAATTTAAATGCAACTCCTATGGATTCCATTTTGAAATTCTCATTTATATGTGTGTGTGTATAAAATTTAAACTAACATAACAAATGAATGGGTTTAAAAATCTTTTGAAAAAAATTAGATCCTTTAGATGTCTTTATTAAATAGTATGTGAACAGGGTGAATATTAAGGAGTTACTCAGTATGCTGGGCCATGCCTATAATTACTTCAGAATAGCTTTATTCAGATTTTTAGTCATTATTTTACTGATTTGTTATCATGAAATTTAAAGTACTATTTTTTTCCTTTTGTAAAGTTATACACATTGGCACATTTAAGATTAACTAGCTTCTGAAGGAAAAGAATGATAACCAGAAAGCATTTAGTTTTAATTTTCATAATTTTTCTATTTAAATCAAAAGCACCCTTTTAAAGTCCCTAACTCAGCCTTTTATAAATA
The DNA here is from genome assembly GCF_024542745.1 of Macaca thibetana thibetana. Classification (NCBI taxonomy): domain Eukaryota; kingdom Metazoa; phylum Chordata; class Mammalia; order Primates; family Cercopithecidae; genus Macaca; species Macaca thibetana. The sequence goes on along the minus strand of NC_065581.1, from coordinate 156,850,980 downwards.
AAGTAAATCATCTTGCAATGCATTCCTTGATGATGGCTTATGTTATTTTTCTAAAGAAAGAGTTTAATTAAGATTTGATTTTCTTCTGTCCTGTACTTTGTTTATTCATCACAGAATGAAACATAGGTCTTTAATGTCAATGGTAAGTCTGACTTTTTGGGTCATTGATGACCACTGCAGTTTTCAAAAAAGCAACTGAATATTTATCTTTTGGGTATAATTAGAACATAATAGAGCATAAAATGGGCTGCCAATGACCTTAGTATGGTCTTCTGTCATTGCAGGAGAACATTTCTGGTCAGTGGCCACTGTTTACAGTTTGTTAAAATCAACACAAATGTACAAATAACTCATGAATAATTGTGAACACAGTATTTAAATGGATGTTTAATAAATATGCATTAAAAATCTAATTACAGTAATGAAGTTTACAGCTGAAATTTTAATCCAGTCCTTTAGAAATATTAAAGTGCTTTTCCTGATTGTGCATTTTTCTCAGAGCAGTTGGATAAACATTTTAAACTGGAAATCTGAATTCCTTATATAGTTTTGATTTCATTTAACTAAGCATGTGTTCTTTTTGGCAACCGTCTTCTTTCTCTTTGTGAAGAAGTGAAGCTCCTTTATTCCATAACAGTTACTTTGAAGCATTTTGATCAGTTCTGTTTTAGGAATGGTGAACATATGGGATACCAGATGACTAATAAAACCTGGTCTGGAAAAGACTAGATTGCGATTTTTGTTTCATTCTGCAGTACTGGATCAATCATTTGATTTGGTATTTCTATTTCTCATCTGTAGAATGAGATTCATTTTCCTACCTTCCTTGCAGGTCATTTATGAGACTCAAATAGGTTATTATGTGAGAAAGTCTTTTGAAATAATCAGAAATGTTACATAAATATATGTAATTGAAATATTAACCGTGACATGCCAGAGGTGATGGATTCTAGTCAGTGAGTAGAAATGGAATGAACTCAACTTTACACAGAATTTCTAGAGCCATTTTAATTCTGGAGAGGCTCATTATATTAACAATGGCCAAGGGCCTAGTCTGAATTCAGTGCTTTGAATTCCAGAAAATGCAGTTTTGATTTTTCTGAGATTGTGCAAAGGGCCGCTGTAGATAACCAGGGATGGTTTTTGTTCTCCTGGACTTCGCTACCTTTCCTCTGGATACTCTGAACACCTAGAGGTTCTTAGAAATTATGAATTACCTCTTTTTTGAGACAGAATCTTGCTCTGTTATCCAGACTGGAGTGCAGTGGCATGATCACGGCTCACTGCAGCCTCAACCTTCTGGGCTCATGTGAGCCTCCTGACAGCCTCTCAAGTAGCTGGGACCACAGGCACAAGCCACCACCACTATGCCCGGCTATTTTTGTATTTTTTTTCTTGAACCTCTAAATCTATAATTTTTTGGGGCAGGGGTAGAGGCAGGGCTTCAGCATATTGCCCAGGCTGGTCTCAAACTTCTGGGCTCAAGTAGTGTGCCCGCCTCAGCTTCCCAAACTGCTGGGATTACAGTTGTGAGCTACCACATCAGGCTACGAAGTACTTCTTTTGCCATTATGTTTCAAAGAAAGCTGTTGAAATTTGATTTATACTATGCAGGTAAACTATCTTCATTTAGTAAGAAATGGATACTGGTTTCAAAAGGAACTGGAGTGATTGGTGATTGTGAATTATTTGTTGCACAGCAAGATCTAAAGATGGCTTTTTTTTTTTTTTTTTTTTTTTTTTTTTTGAGAGTTGTGCTCTGTTGCCCAGGCTGGAGTACAGTGGTGCGATCTTGGCTTACTGTATCCTCTGCCTCCCAGGTTCAAGTGATTCTCCTGCCTCAGCCTCTTGAGTAGCTGGGACTACAGGCGCCTGTCGCCACACCTGGCTAATTTTTGTATTTTTAGTAGAGATGGGTTTTTGCCATATTGGCCAGGCTAGCCTTGAACTCCTGACCTCAGATTATCTACCCACCTCATCCTCCCAAAAGGCTAGGATTACAAATGTGAGCCACTGTGCCCATCCTCAAGATGGCATTTCATGAAGAAGCATAGAGTATTAGCGCTACAGAGGGCCTCTGGGCCATATAGTCAAACAGTATTAGTAGAGATGAGGTTTCACCATGTTGGCCATGCTGGTCTCGAACTCCTAACCTCACGTGATCTGCCCGCCTTGGCCTCCCAAAGTGCTGGGATTATAGTCGTGAGTCACTGCACCCAGCCAAGAAGTTCTAAATTTTAGTGTAGTCCAATTTAGCGATCTTTTTGTGTGTGTCCTATTTAAGAAATCTTTGCTTACCTCAAGGTCACGAAGGTATTTTTATATGTTCTTTTAGAAGCTTTATTGTTTTACCTTTCATGTTTAGATCTATGATACCTCTGGAATTCATTTTTGTGTATGATGTTAGGTTAGGGTCAAGATTTATTTTTCTTTGCATGGATATCCAGTTGACCCAGCAACATTTTTTATATAGAGCATCTTTTTTTTCTGGGCTACCACAGTGCTGCTTTTAACATAAATCAAGTGACCATGTATGTGTGGGCTTCTGTTTTATTCCATTGGTCTATTCTTATACCAGCATCACACAGTCCTAACTTTGTAGCTTTATAATAAGTTTTAATATCTGATTGTATAAGTCCTCCAACTTTGTTCTTTTTCAAGATTGACTGGACCTGAGCTTTGATACCATCGCCATTAGCCACGTGTAGACACTGAGCACTTGAAATGTGTAATATGACTGGGGAACTAAATTTTTAATTTCATTTAATTTTAGTTAAATATAAAATTTAAAAAGGATACTTGATCCTGCTATTGGAAAACTGCTCAGCTATTGGAAAACTTTTAAATATTCTTGGAACATCTTGGGAAAGTGAATCTACTTTTTCTCAACTGTAGATTTTATGAAGTCTAAATACAAATTAAATATTTCCAGTGAAAATTTAGCTTCCAAATTGAGATGTGTTGCAGATGTCAAATACTAAATCTTTAAGACCTAATAGAAAAAAAGAACACAAAATATCTTATTAATAATTTAAAATTTTTTATTATATGTTGATTACATGCCAATTACAATTCTTGATGTCAACAACTCTCAGGAGTCTGAGATTTTACCCAGCTTGCAAGATAACACTTTAGCCTGTTACTGTTTCATGGGTGTTGGCAAAAGACATGGAACTCCTGGATCAGAGATAAAGAACTTTATCATGGACTACCAGGCAATGTGAGCTTTATGTGTGCCTCAGTTCCCCTTGTTCCTCAAGTCCCATGGGGCTATTCAGAGATCAGTCCAGGTGGGTGATGTATACTCAGCAGGTTTGTGTCACGGTTGAGGAACCCCAAGCTTAGGAAACCTCATCTTTCATAAGGGTTGCAAACAAGCCTTCCCAACTTTTGACCTGGGGGGAGACATTATTATACTAGACAGCAAACAAGCCTGCACCATTTACATTTCCGTCAGCAGCGTATGAGGTTTCTAATTTCTCTGCATCTTCTCTAACACTAGTTATTGTCTGTCTTTCTTATCATTGTGATCCTAGTGGATGTGAAATCGTATCTCATTTAACTTTGATTTATATTTCCCAGATGACTAATGATATTGAATATCATTTCATGTGTTTATTGACTATTTATATATCTTTGGAGAAATGTCTGCTTAAATCCTTTTTCCATTTAAAAATGGCATTTGTCTTTTTATTGTTGAATTGTAAAATTTCCTTATATATTCTGGATATAGATTCCTTATCAGAGATGTGATCTGCAAATATTTTCTCCCATCCCATGGGTTGTATTTTCACTTTCTTTTTTTTTTTTTATTTTGAGACAGAGTCTTGCTGTGTCGCCCAGGCTGGAGTACAGTGGGGTGATCTCAGCTCACTGCAACCTCCGCCTCCCGGGCTCGAGTGATTCTCGTGCCTCAGCCTCCAGAGTAGCTGGGAGTATAGGTGTGTGCCACCGCATCTGGCTAATTTTTGTATTTTTAGTGGAGATGGGGTTTCGTCATGTTGGCCCCAGGCTGGTCTCAAACTCCTCGGCTCTGAAGTAATCCTCCCACTTAAACCTCTGAGTAGCTGAAAGTACAGGCAAGTGTGTCATTGTGCCTGGAAGTTAATATTATTTTTATCCTAGAATTCTTATTGTGAGTGGGATCCTTTTCTTTTCTATTGTATTTTCCAACTGGCTATCTATGATATGCTGAAAGATAAAGATAGTAAAATGTGTTTCTCTGTTTCCAGTATCCTTCTTTTTGGCTTAAGAGAAGGCATAAGCCACTGCATTCTTTAAAACTTTTAAGTGGCTCCTGTGGCCTTTAGGGTTAAATTCAAACTGCTTATCATTGCAAGACCCTGCCTCATCTGGCTCCCTTGTATTCCTCCAGTAATTCATCTCTTACCTCTCTCTGCCTTTCACTTTACATCCCAGCCAAACTGAACTTGTTCTGTTTTCTTTAGTGTTCCACACTGTTGTGGTTCTGGGCCTTCTTTCAGGCTAGTACATCTCCCTCCTTCCTTCCCTCCCTTCCCATGGCACACTTCTGTCTGCCCTTCTGATCTCAATTGAAACATCATTTCCTCTGAGTACCCTTCCTAAACTCCCTAACCTAGATTACTAGCTTTGGCCCTGTGATCTTATAGCATCTGCCCCTTCCCCTTATGACATACCACACACTTTATTAGAGCTGTTTATCCACTTATTTGTGTCTACCTATTTTTTTGTTTTGTTTTCATTTTTATTTTATTTTATTAATTAATTTATTTTTTAATTTGAGATGGATTTTTTTTTTTTTTTTTTTTTTTGAGACGGAGTCTCGCTCTGTCGCCCAGGCTGGAGTGCAGTGGCTGGATCTCAGCTCACTGCAAGCTCCGCTTCCCGGGTTTACGCCATTCTCCTGCCTCAGCCTCCCGAGTAGCTGGGACTACAGGCGCCCGCCACCTCGCCCGGCTAGTTTTTTTTTTTGTATTTTTAGTAGAGACGGGGTTTCACCATGTTAGCCAGGATGGTCTCGATCTCCTGACCTTGTGATCCGCCCATCTCGGCCTCCCAAAGTGCTGGGATTACAGGCTTGAGCCACCGCGCCCGGCCGAGATGGATTTGTTGGTATGTTGCCCAGGCTGGTCTTAAACTCCTGGGCTCAAGCGATCCTCCCACCTCAGCCTCCTGAGTAGCTGGGATTACAGATGCACTCCACCACACCCAGCTTCACTGCTTCGAGTGCAGCTAACAGCATCCATCCAGCTCACCACTGATTGTATTTGCAGTTTCTAGCACAGAGCTTTGTACATGATAGACACTTTATCATTATTTTTGAACCATTTATTACTTCACTAAACTCTCTATTTTATACTTTTTAAAACTGATTCTTTCCAGGATAATTAAGGTATTTATTTATTTATTTATTTTTTTAATTTTTTTATTTTTATTTTTTTTAAGACAGCGTCTTGCTCTGTTGCCCGGGCTTGAGTAAAGTGGTACGATCTCTGCTCACTGCAAGCTGTGCCTCCTGGGTTCAAGTGATTCTCCTGCTTCAGCCTCCTGAGTAGCTGCGATTACAGGCATGTGCCGCCACGCCTGGATAATGTTTGTATTTTTAGTAGAGATGGGGTTTCATCGTGTTGGCCAGGCTGGTCTCAAACTCCTGACCTCCGGTGATCCGCCTGCTTCGGCTTCCCAAAGTGCAGGGATTACAGATGTGAGCCACTGAGCCCAGCTAGGATAATTAAGTTTTTAAGCCTAAATGCACCTTAGTTAAATTTTATGTTAGTAGTTTCATCCAACTTTTGTAGCACATCAACATCTTCTTGAATTGTGATCGCGACCCAGCATGATTTGCTTCCTAATTTGTGTCATCTTCAGATTTGAAGACTAGGTCATTTACGTCTTCATTTAGTGCTAAATATATTAATATTTTATACTTGGAGTTCAACAAAGTGTACATAAACCTAGTTATTATCAAAATTCTTAAGAGCCTGTTATGTAAAATATAAGGGCTTTTAGATGTGTATGAAAAGGAATTTCCTGGCCAGCGCTGTGGCTCACATCTGTAATCCCAGCACTTTGGGAGGCTGAGGTAGGCGGATCACGAGGTCAGGAGTTTGAGACCAGCCTGGCCAACATGGTGAAACCCTGTCTCTACTAAAAATACAAAAATTAGCCTGGCGTGGTGGCGAGCACCTGTAATCCCGGCTACTCGGGTGGCTGAGGCAGGAGAATTGCTTGAAACCAGAAGGCGGAGGTTACAGTGAGTGGAGATTGTGGCACCATACTCCAGCCTGGATGAAAGAGTGAAACTCCTTCTCAAAAAAATAAAAGAAGGAAAAGGAATTTCTTCCCTCCAACACTTTGGCTTTGGGCTTTTCATAGAAAAAGCTCCTGCTGCTGATAGGCTTTAGAAGAGTGCCACTTATTAGTAGAGGCAGTTGACCTTAGTGTGTAGGCAGGGCCAAGCTCTAGCAAGGTTGAGGAGGATGGAGACCCAGGAGGAGTGGGTTGTTGGTTGCTCTAGGAGGCTTGAGTACTTCAGATATGACAGCCTGAAAGAGGTTTGTGTTTTGATTTTCTGTTACCTGCCTGTGACAAATGGGAGCACAGCTTTCATTAGTTTATAGTACTATGGTTGTTTGAGTGAGAGGGAGATCCTGGTGTTTTGGGTCACTTAGCTTCAGATCCTGGCTTGGACATTCACTTAACTTTTTAAGGTATTTTGGTTTCTTCATGTATAAGGAATAATAATGCCCAACTTAGGTTTTTCTGGAGAAGTAAGATAATATACAGAAAGTGCTATTTGTGCACTGGCTATACAGTAAGCACTTCTTCTTTTTTTTTTTTTTTTTGAGACAGGGCCTCTGTTGCCCAGACTGGAGTACAGTGACACCATCTCAGTTCACTGCAGCCTCAACCTCCAGAGCTCAGGTGATCCTTCCACCCCAGCCTCCCTAGTCGCTGGGAGTACAGGTGCATGCCACCATGCTCAATTAATTTTTGTATTTTTTGTAGAGATGGGTTTTCGCCATGTTGCCCAGGCTGGTCTTGAACTCCTGAGCTCAAGAGATCCGCCCAAGTAGGTACTTATTAATGTTAGTTTTCTTTTTCTTTACCTTCCAGAATGTTGTCCCTCATGAATTTTCTTTATTTTTTCTTTTTAAAATTTTGTATTTATTTTACTTTAAGACGGGATTTCACTCTGTCATCCAGGCTGAGCTCAATGATGTGATCATGGCTCACTGTGGCCTTGACCTCCCAAGCTGAAGTGATCCTCGCACTTCAGTCCCCGCCGAGTAGCTGGGACTATAGGTGTATGCCACCCCGCCCAGCTAATTTTTAAGTTTTTTGTAGAGACAGGGTCTTGTCATGTTGCCTAGGCTGGTCTTGAACTCCTGTACTCAAGTGATACTCCCTCCTTGGCCTCCTACAATCATGAGCTACCACACCTAGCCAAAAGGATAGTTTTCTTTACTTTGGATACACCTTACATTTGTATAGACATATGTCATTTTGCATGTTTTCAGTTCTTTCCTTTAATCATGGGTGTTTTTGAGTTGGAAATTTTTTATGGAATGTTTCTAGCTCAACGCCACTTTACTAATAAGTTGTAAGTTTTCTGCACATTATACCACATCTTTATTGATTTTGAATATGCAGTTGGAGATGAATTCTCAAAAAATATTGACCCCAAGTATTAAAATAACCTTAAGAATGAAGCAAAGCTTCATTATATGTATATATAATAATATATATAATGTATATAGTTTTGTTTATATATATAGTTTATATATAATATATAGTTTATATATAACTATATATTATATATATATAGTTTTGTTTTATTTTCTTGAGACCAAGTCTTGCTCTGTTACCCAGGCTGGAGTGCAGTGGTATAATCTCGGCTCACTGCAATCTTCACCTCCGGGGTTCAAGTGATTCTCCTGCCTCAGTCCCCCAAGTAGCTGGGACTACAGGCATGCGCCACCATGCCCAACTAGTTTTTGTATTTTTAGTAGAGACAGGGTTTCACCATGTTGGCCAGGCTGATCTTGAGCTCCTGATCTCAGACGATCCGCCTGCCCCAGCCTCCCAAAGTGTTGGTATTACAGGTGTGAGCCACCGTGCCCGGCCTAAAATATAATTTTAAAAAGAAAATGTTTACTTTCTGTTGAAAGATTCTGGTCCTTCATTTTCCCTACGTTTCTAAAGAGTATCAAATATAGAGGCCAGGCAAGTGGCTCATGTCTGTGATCCCAGCACTTTGGGAGCCTGAGGCAGGAGGATCACTTGAGGCTAGAAGTTCAAGACCAGCTTGGGCAATATAGTAAGACCCTGTGTCTACAAAAAAGTAAAAAAAAATAAAAAATTACCCAGGCATGTAGTGCGTACCTGCAGTTCCAGCTACTGGGGAGACTGAGTTGAGAGAATCACCTGAGCCCAGGAGTTGAGCCCAGGAATTTGAGGCTGCAGTGCTGTGCTTCAGCCACTGCACGCTAGCCTGGACAACAGAGTGAGACCTTGTCTCTAAAATAAAGGAATAATGATAAAAAAGAATATCAATACAATAAAGATATTTTATCCAGTCCAACCTAAAGCACCAAAGAACACATAGGCCCTGTATTCCCTTTGCTATTATCACCCTAGCTATGTGGAAACAGTGTCAATACAATTAAGCTTTACAACATGTCAAGATTATGATTATCTTGCCTGTGTCAACAATGTTTCCCCTTATGTTCTTTTTTTGGTTGTGAGATAAAGTCTCGCTCTGTTGCCCAGGCTACAGTGCAGTGGTCGATCATAGATCATAGTTCACTGTGGCCTTGAACTCCTGTGCTCAAGTGATCCTCCCACCTCGGCTTCCTAAAGTACTGAGATTACAGGTATGAGCCACTGCACCCAGCCTTCCTCTCATGTTCTTAAGATGCAGCAGTCCAGGTATCCTGATTTCATAGGTAGAAGTACAAAGGCAGGAAGGAGCGAGTCCCTGTCCTGGTCTCCTTTTGAAGAGCATCAGGGAAGACTTTGCCAGAAGGTAACTTCCCCATTAGGCATCATTGGCCAGGGTGGTGATCACATGCTCAGTCCACCATGGAGAACAACATTATCATGATTTAGAGCTGAAACGGTGGAGTCAGGTGAGGAACCTGGAGGTTATTATCCCAGAGCCCACGTTCCTTCCACTACTATAACATCCTGCTTTCCTGCTGTACTGTGGGGCACAAATGCCACTTCCTGGCTTTGGGAACATGGACAAGTTACTTTGCCTCTCTGTGCCTCAGTTTCTTCATCTTTAAAGTAGGGATATATTAGTACCTACCTCAAAGGGTAGTTGTGAAGATCAAATCAGTTAATGTACAGAAATTCCTTAGAAAAGTAACCTGGTACTTAGCAAATACTCAGTAAAGGTTAGCAATTGCTACTGTTATTAGCTACATGATCTCGGTCTATCAACCTACAATGCTAACTCTCTGGTCCAAATCATAGACATTGCTCTCTGTCTCTCTTTCTTTTATTTATTTATTTTCTTTAAGACAGGGTCTCACTCTGTTCCCCAGGCTGGAGTGTAGTGACATAATCACGGCTCACTGCAGCCTTAACCTTCCTGGGCTCAAGTGATTCTCCCATCTCAGTCTCCCGTGTAGCTGGGACGACAGGCGAGCGCCACCACACCTGGCTAAGTGTCGTATTTTTCGTAGAGACGGGGTTTCACCATGTTGCCCAGGCTGGTCCTGAACTCCTGGACTCAAGTGATCTGCCTGCTTCAGCCTCCCAAATTGCTATGATTACAGGCATGATCCACTGTGTCCAGACCATAGATAACTCTTAACTATTTGAATAGTTTCCTAATTTCTACTGTCACGTAAAAAAATACATAGTAGTTTTATTGAAAAAAATTCACAGCTGGGTGCAGTGGCTCATGCCTGTAATCCCAGCACTTTGGGAGGCCAAGGCGGGTGGATGACCTGAGGTCAGGAGTTTGAGACCAGCCTGGCCAACATGGTGAAACCCCATCTCTACTAAAAATATGAAAAATTAGCCAGGCATGGTGGCAGGTGCCTGTAATCCCAGCTACTTAGGAGGCTGAGGCAGGAAAATTGCTTGAACCCAGAAGGTGGAGGCTGCAGTGAGCTGAGATCGCTCCATTGTACTCTCGTCTGGGCAACAAGGGTGGAACTCCATCTCAAAAGAAGAAAAAACAAAAGAAAATAATTCACATACTATATAATTCACACATTCTGCTTCCACTTTGCATTCCTAATCTTATTTTCTAAAGCAATCTTTTATCAATCTTTATTATCTTCAATAATATCTTGTACCCTGATCTAAACCTTCTTCTGCTTCTTTTTTTTTTTTTTTTAGAGACGGAGTCTCTGTAGCCCAGGCTGGAGTGCAGTGGCACGATTTCGGCTCACTGCAAGCTCCCCCTCCCAGGTTCAATCAATTCTCCTGCCTCAGCCTCCCGAGTAGCTGGGACTACAGGCACACGCCGCCACGCCCGGCTCATTTTTTTTGTATTTTAGTAGAAACGGGATTTCACCGTGTTGCCCAGGCTGCTGTTGAACTCCTAGCTCAGGCCATCTGCCCGCCTCCGCCTCCCAAAGTGTTGGGATTATAGGCGTGAGCCATTGCGCTCAGCCTCTTCTGCTTAGAGGGGTTAAGTTTAATTAAAAAAAAAGGAAATAAAGAAAAAAAACAACAAAATAGAAAAACTTTCTCCTTGTTCTCAATCCTACTTAAAAAACTTGCATTACTTACCATGGCTTTTAAGGCCCTACATCATTTAGTGCTTGTACTTATTTTTTTGAGACAGAGTCTTGCTCTGTTGCCCAGGCTGGAGTGCAGTGAGGGTGATCTTGGCTCATGCAAACTTTGCCTCCTGGGTTCAAGTGATTCTCGTGCCGCAGCCACGTGAGTAGATGGGATTACAGGCATGCACCAGCATGCCCAGCTACTTTTTGTATTTTTAGTAGAGATGGGGTTTCACCGTGTTGGCCAGGCTGGCCTCAAGTGATCCACCCTCCTCAAGTGATCTGCCCGCCTCGAACTCCTTGCCTCAAGTGATCCGCCGGTCTTAGCCTCCCAAGGTATTGGAATTACAGGTGTGAGCCACTGTGCTGGGCCTCTTATTGTCCTTTCCAACCTCTTCTTGTAGCACATAGTCTACCTTGCTTATTTACATCAACCATATAAACTTCCTTTCTCTTCCCTCGAAAATATGAAGCTCATTTCCATTTCCACTTTTCCTCATCTATAAACTTAGGCTGGGATGTTCTCCTTGATATTTCTCATGGGTGACTCCTTTTGGCATTCAGGTGTCAACTGAATGTGTTTTTCACCGAAAGGCTTTTTCCTGAAAATCGGTAGGAGTCTCTGGTCATTCCCTGGCACAGTGCTTCTCAACCTTTAATGTGCATATAAAACACCTAAGTATTTTGTTGAAAATGCAAATTTTGATTCAGAGGGCTGGGGTAGGGCCTCAGATTCTGTATGCCTGCCTTCCTTCCTTGTTCTCTTTTCTTTTCTTTCTTTTTTTTTGAGACGGAGTCTCGCTCTGCCGCCCAGGCTGGAGTGCAGTGACTGGATCTCAGCTCACTGCAAGCTCCGCCTCCCGGGTTCACGCCATTCTCCTGCCTCAGCCTCCCGGGTAGCTGGGACTATAGGCGCCCGCCACCTCGCCCGGCTAGTTTTTTGTATTTTTCAGTAGAGACGGGGTTTCACTGTGTTAGCCAGGATGGTCTCGATCTCCTGACCTCGTGATCCGCCCGTCTCGGCCTCCCAAAGTGCTGGGATTACAGGCTTGAGCCACCGCGCCCGGCTTCTCTTTTCTTTTCTTTCTTTTTTGTCGCTTTTTTTAGAAATAGGGGCTTCCTCTGTTGCCCAGGCTCGGTGCAGTATTATAATCATAGCTCACTGTAACCTCAAACTCCTGGTCTCAAGTGATCAGCCTCCCAAAGTGCTGGGATTACAGGCATGAGCCATTGTGCCCAACCCAACAGTTCTTTTATTTATTTATTTATTTATTTCGAGACAGTTTCACTCTGTCACCCAGGCTAGAGTGCAGTGGCACGATCTCAGCTCACTGCAAGCTCCGCCTTCTTGGTTCACGCCATTCTCCTGCCTCAGCCTCCCGAGTAGCTGGGACTACAGGCGCCCGCCACCGCGCCGGGGTAATTTTTTGTATTTTTAATAGAGATGGGGTTTCACCATGTTAGCCAGGATGGTCTCGATCTCCTGACCTCGTGATCCACCTGCCTCTGCCTCCCAAAGTGCTGGGATTACAGGCGTGAGCCACTGTGCCCGGCCAACAGTTCTTTTTTATTTTTATTTTTATTTTTATTTTTTTATTTTATTTTTTTTTTTTTGAGACGGAGTCTCGCTCTGTCGCCCAGGCTGGAGTGCAGTGGCCGGATCTCAGCTCACTGCAAGCTCCGCCTCCCGGGTTCGGGCCATTCTCCTGTCTCAGCCTCCTGAGTAGCTGGGACTACAGGCGCTCGCCACCTCGCCCGGCTAGTTTTTTGTATTTTTTTTAGTAGAGACGGGGTTTCACCGTGTTAGCCAGGATGGTCTCGATCTCCTGACCTCGTGATCCGCCCGTCTCGGCCTCCCAAAGTGCTGGGATTACAGGCTTGAGCCACCGCGCCCGGCCCAACAGTTCTTTTTTAAACAGTGGTTCTTGGGCTGGATGTGGTAGCTCATGCCTATAATTCCAGATCTTTGGGAGGCCAAGGCGGAAGGATCATTTGAGTTCAGGAGTTCAAGACCAGCCTGGGCAACATAGGGAGAACCCCTCTCTATAAAAAATGAAACATGAGCCAGGCATGGTGGTGTGTGCCTGTAGTCCCAGCTACTCACGAGGATGGAGTGGAAGGATAGCTTGAGCCTGGAAGGTTGAGGCTGCAGTGAGCCGTGATCATGCCACTGCCTTCCAGCATGGGCTACAGAATGAGAGACCCTGTTGCCAAAAAAAATTTATAAAACATTGGTTCTTATCTTGTTTAAAAATCGGAAAGTTGTATATTTAGAGGACTTGCCTCAGATTAAGCATACTCACACATAATTTTCTTTCTTTTATAGAACTCATAATTTAATTGACAAATAATTGTATATATTTATGGGGTACATTGTGATGTTTTAACAGTTGTATATGTTCTAGAAAGATTAAATCCAGTTAATAACATTCATCACCTCAGCTCCTTATCATGTTTGTGATGAGACCGTTTAAAATCCATTACTAATTTTGAAATATACAATATACAATTTTCTTTTAATTTCAAGAGGCTTCCAGACACCTACCTCCCCTTAAGTCTGTTGTGGATGCTAACTCAGACCTTGTTAAGAAGAAAAGCCCTATATTTATTATATAACAATTCTTGTAAGGGTATCAGTGACAATTTGGATTGCCTCTTCTTTTTGGATTGTGCCATTAAGAAGAGCATGATTATGAATTTGTAATTACCTGACGGGTTCTTTCTGTTTACTGTACAGACAAAAATCAATCCCCTGAGACCGTGGCATTCCAGTAGAGAAAAGAGTTTAACTGATGCAAGGCAGTCCCACACAGGAGAACTGGAGTTATTCCTCAAATCAGTCTCTCTGCAGGCTTGGAGCTGAGGGTTTTTATGACAGTTTCATGGGCAGGGGGCTAGGGAATGGCACTGTTGATTGGTTGGGGATGAAATAATAGGGGTGTGGAAAGTGATCCTCATGCGCTGAGTCCAACTCTGCGTGGGACAACAGGACCAGTTGAGTCATGAGTCCAGGTGGGGTCAGTCTGAAAGACATTACAGCAAAACCAGTCTTAGGTTCTATAACAGTGATGTTATTTGTAGAAGCAGTTGGAGAAGTCACAAATCTTGTGACCTCTGGCCACATGACCCCTGAGCAGTAAGGGAGTGTAGAAACTTGGCCTACATTTTAGCAGAGTTCAGGCCCCTCCCATAATTTTATTCTTGTGGGCTTTCATTAGTCTTACAAAAGTGGCTTTTGGTTTTTGAGAAAGGGTGGGGTTAGCTTAAGGGAGGGAGCAATAATATTGTGGTCATTATTTTAAAGTTAAACTATAAACTAAATTCCTCCTAAAGTTAGCTTGGCCTGTGCCCAGGAATGGTCAAGCAGAGCTTGGAGGTCAGAAGCAAGGTGGAGTCGACTATGTCAGATTTCTCTTACTGTCATAATTTTGTAAAGACAGTTTCAGTTTATTATATATTATTTGTTTAATGAAGTAAGATTAGTCAAGGGGAGCATATTAGCATAAACTTGGGACTCCACAGCTTCAGGAGAATTTTATTTGTTCCAAACTTATATTTTAAGGTGAAAATGGAGAAATGGAAAGAAATCACTTCTTTTCTTGCAGATAGCATTCCCATAAACATGGTGAATGTCTCTAAAACCCTCTAGACTTTCTGTAACACGTGTGGCATGTGGCAAGCACCAACCTCACGACAAGATCAGGATAAGAAGGGCAAGGATTCTCTGTGTGCCCAAGGAAAGTGGCATTATGACAGGAAGCAGAGTGGCTATCATTATCATAGGCAGATTAAGCTGATTTTCCAGAAAAAGGCTAAAACACAAAGAAGACTGTGCTGAGACTTGAATGCGTTGAGCCCAACTGCAGATCTAAGAGAATGCTGGCCATAAGAGACGAAAGCATTTTGAACTGGGAAGAGATAAGAGAAAGAACCAAGGTTGGTCTAGTTTCTAAGTATCATCTTTTGTTGTATTATGCAGATAATACAATCTTGAGGTTACGGTTACTTAAAAAAATTGGAGAAAATGAAAGTAATTACAACTATACACAAAGCTTGAGGAAACTCATTTTTTCCCTGGGGAAAGTAAAACTAAATAGGAATAATTTTTACAGTATCAAGGAAGTTTTAATAGGTTATTCAGATGTAGGACACAAGATACTGATTAAATCTTGCGGCAAGTGGGCTGTGGAATATAGTAGGATCTTCCTGAAACTTAGTTTAGGAGAATATAGTGAAATAAGGTACAAAATTGAAGTATTCGAAAGAATAGCGCAGACTTTTTGGGTTCCTAAAATCTTTCATTTATGTTTGTAGATTAGTGTGTGGAACTTCCGAATGGCATTTTCCCACTGTCCATTTGGAGTACAATAAGACAAATTAATACAAATCAAAATAATATGGCAGCAGCATCACATAATTTGTGTACACTGATGTAGTAACAGATTTAATTTAGCAGCTTTTGAGAAGTCTTTTGTATTTCAATTTATACAGCTGCTATCCAGGGCTAAGCTGGCCAATCTGTCAGCCTTGAGTATCTTGCCTGACTGATTCTCTTTTTATCTCTGCTGACTAGCTGAATTTATGCCTCATCTTCACTGTACCTTGGTTTTCTTTTCTGAAAACTGGGAATGAAGTCTATACTATTAAATCAAGATGTTAGGCTAGTGAAAATAAAAGAAATACTTTAAGCCTCTCCAAAGGCAGATGCCAAGAGAATCAGTATGTTTTGCCCACAATACTGATATTTCCTATGAATAACTTTTAAACAATTTTTAGTTAATTAATTAATTTATTTATTTAGACAGGGTCTTGCTCTGTCACCCAGGCAGGAGTGCAGTGGCATGATCGCCACTCACTGCAGCCTCAACCTCCCAGGCTCAAGTTATCCTCCCACCTCAACCCTCCGAGTAGCAGTAATTCCTAGTAGTAGTAATCCCTATAGGACTACAGGCATATACCATCATGCCTGGCTAATTAATTTTTTTTTTTTGTAAAGACAGAGGTTTCACTATGTTTTCCAGGCTGGTCTCGAGCTCCTGAGCTCGGGTGATCTTTTCACCTCAGCCTTCCAAAATGCTGGGATTACAGGCGTGAGCCACTGTACCTGGCCAAAACAATTTTTATTTATCTTATTTTTATTTTTTTTAGAAATGAGGTCTTGCTATGCTGCCAAGGCTGAAGTGCAGTGGCCATTCACAGGCATGATCATGGTGCTCTGCAGCCTCCAACTTTTGGTTAAAGGGATCCTCCTGCCTCAGCCTCCCAAGTAGCTGGGACTACAGATATGCACCACTCCACCCAGCCTCAACTTTTAAAAATTAGGTATTATTTATTTATTTTGAGACATAAGTAAATATGCTCTGTGGATAGTAGTCTCAGGCCTGTTGTGTTAACCCTTTTCTGCACATTATTTGTACTAAATATCATCCTCTAAAGTGAGGCTGTTGGGAAATAGGGTGGTGTGGGTATGTGAATGAGGGGGATATGAAGAGGGTGGGACTTTGTGCCCACCTTCCCACTTTTCTCTTTAATAAACAGGATTCTATGGAACATTTTGTATGTAAGAAAGGTATGGCTATTAAAATAAAGTTTAAAGGCCGCTCCTTTAAACAATGAAATGAATTTCAAGCCAAAGATTGATAAAATCACATTTGGATTTTAGTAAGATCAGCCCTAGAGTTGGTGGAAGATATTTTACAGATCGTGGTAGTGGTAAATTTGGCACAGCGGTGGCGATCAGAGTCATACATCAGTACGTGGAGGCTATGCATTGATTTGACCTAAAATACTGGGATATCTTGAAGGGAGTGGCCCGCAGGTCAAAGCTGGATTAAAAGATTTTCTGATTTGCAATTGGTTAAGGAAACAAAGCTTTGTCTAAAAATTTGGGGTCAACAGAAAAGAATGTTAGCTCTGGCTCATGAGCATAACCTCCTTCAGGCCTCTCAGGAAGAAATTTAGAACAAAGAACAGTGGTCAGAATTCAGTCCTCAGTTCCTCCTTATCTGAGGTCTGTGTGCCAGTGGATCTGTTTGGTAGGGGCTGGAGTTTCTGAAAAACAACTCAGTGACATATATTAAGATGTTATCTTTAGTTTCTATGGAGAACATCTCTAACTTCCTTGGCCATTATTTTGAGTTCCCGTTATCTTCTTATCAAGTGACTCATTTACTTCTCAGGGCTAGCTAGGTGTCTGGAATTTCCCTTGAAGGAATTCCAGATTTTTCTTTTCCACATTGAGGGGGCATGGCAGGCCCTAAGAGAGACCCTGCTTCCTTTCAAGGGCTCAAGCTGGGGTGGTAGGATGAGGAAGGAGAGAAGGGAATAAATTAGAGAGTATTTCACATACAAAATTGAGTAGCATCGATGATTGATTGGCTGAGAACCTGGTTGAGGAGTGGAGAACAGGATTGTGGGAGGGAGAGGAATATATCAGTAATCACTCTGAAGTTTCTCCCTTGGTTGACTCCAGAAATCTAAAAGAGGGGGTAGAGAAGAGCGTTTTTCTCTTGTGAGATTCTCAAATCCTGTAACACTAACTGGGTATTCAACAGTTCAATTTGATTCTGACACTCTTTATTTGAAGTGAGCATCAGATCCCACAAGTAAAAGGGCTCAGTCCCACAGAATGCCCCCATTTCACATGCCAGCTGCAAATGGGGTGCACAGGCTACCAACATATCTACCTGGCAACTAAAAATTCGGGAATTCCCATAACCTTCCTCCCCTTTAGATTTGATAATTTGCTAGAATAGCTCACAGAACTCAGGGAAAAATTTTGCTTATGCTTACTGGTTTGTGATAAAGGATACAACTCAGGGAGCCCAATAGAAGAAATGCCTAGGGGGATACCTAGAGGTTGAACGCACCTAGATGTGTTCGCCAACCAGAAGCTCTCCAAGTCTCCTTGAGTGTTTACAGAGCCAATCTCTAGCCCCACCTTCCTGGGGTCAGTGCGTGGGGCTGCAAGTTCCAACCTTCTACCTACTTGGTCCTTCCGGCTACCAGCCTCACCCTAGAGTCACCTCCTTAACATAAACTCAGGTGTGATGCAATGAAAAACAGAAAACACTCCTATTACTCAGGAAATTCCAAGGGTTTTAGGAACTCCGTGCCAAGGAACAGGGACAAAGATCAAATATATTTCTTATTATGTCACACTGGCAAATATCTCAAATTGCCGGGAACATTTAGGGACTTTCAACCTGCATCTCCAGCTTCAACATTGAACCCAAACCTTATCCTGGTGCTGTAAGGCCCAGTGTTCCAGGATGCCCTTAGATTCTCTTTTACGGGCCTTAAGCACCTATATCAGTTAGGGTACAACTTAGGCTTCTGTAACAGAGACCCCAATTACACACTATTTATTTATTTTTATTTTTATTTTTTTTGAGACGGAGTCTCGCTCTGTCGCCCGGGCTGGAGTGCAGTGGCCGGATCTCGGCTCACTGCAAGCTCCGCCTCCCGGGTTCATGCCATTCTCCTGCCTCAGCCTCCCGTGTAGCTGGGACTACAGGCGCCCGCCACCTCGCCCGGCTAGTTTTTTTTTGTATTTTTTAGTAGAGACGGGGTTTCACCGTGTTAGCCAGGATGGTCTTGATCTCCTGACCTCGTGATCTGCCCATCTCGGCCTCCCAAAGTGCTGGGATTACAGGCTTGAGCCACCACGCCTGGCTATACACTACTTTAAAAGCAAGATAGAAGTTTATTACTCACTTTTTATTTCTTTTGGAGAGAGAGTCTCACTCTGTTGCCCGGGCTGGAGTGCAGTGGTGTAGGTCATAGCTCACTGCAGCCTCAAACTCCTGGGCTTAAGCTGTCCTCCCACCTCAGCCTCCCCAAGTAGCTGGGACTACAGGCACATGCTAATTTTAAGCCTGGCTAATTAAAAAAAAATTTTTTTTTTTAAATTTCTTATTTTTAGTAGAGATGAGGTCCCACTATGTTGCCCAGGCTGGTCTTGAACTCCTGAGCTCAAGTGATCTGCCCGTCTAAACCTCCCAAAGTGCTGGGATTACATGTGTGAGCCACTGTGCCTGGCCAGAAGTTGATTATTCTTTTACATAAAAATCCAGGTAGGCAATCCAGAGCTGGTTTGGCAGCTCAGCATTGTTGGAGAACCAGGCTTTGTGCATCTTGTTGCTCTGCTTTATTCAACATTCTGTGTGCATCTCATTGCCTCTTCCAGCTGCAGTCATTACACTTTCACTCCAGTTAGAGAGAGGAGAGGAAAAGGGAACCAGGAGGATATGCCCTTTTCCTTTAATGGGGTATATCAGAACTATACACGTTTCTGCTCATATCCCATTGTTAGAACCTGCTCACATGGCCATACCTGACTGCAAGAGAGGATAGGAGATGTAATATGTATTTGGGCAGCCATGCATCCAGCTAAAACTTCTATTTAGAAAGGGGGAACAAATAATGGAAGACAGCCGTCCCTATCTCCAACATTCATAGTATATTTAAGGACTTTTCCCCCTCTTTTGGGGAAAACATGGACCTAACATTGTGATTGTTAATTCTTTTCACTAAAGTAATTTTTATGTTACTGTGATAAAGGAAACACAATGTTCAATGAAATGAATAAAATGCTGGCAGAGTACCTTTGGGAAATCTTGTTCTGAAAAATGTGCCAGGTTGCTGCTGTTTATTGTTGCTTCTAAACAGTAGAGAAGGAGTTAGCTGCTCATTAAACCTGCCCCAGATAAGGAATGGAATTATGGTTGGACCTCGCCACAATCATTTCTCTCCCAGGAGAGGCTAAAAATAGGATCAGAACACCACCCTGCTTTGAAGCAGACACTCTTGCTGTGTCTCAACTCCATGTCCAACTCCCTAAAGGTTATGGAAAACAGAAAAACATCTTAGAAGCAGAGGGCTGAAATCATGTGGTAATATCTGAATGTTGTGTTGTCTTTGGGTAGAGAATTAAGGAGCAGTGGAAAACCCTTGGGACTAATCTTGATGTCTCTGCCTTGGTGCTTAAGAACCAGAATTAGGGCTAAGTCAAAGAAAGGCAACTCTCTTGCTTTGGGAAGGAGATGAGGAGCACCAGTGGCTCTTTTAGTGGACTGGAAGCAAAGCAGAAGCTGTAGTAGGAATAGGCCTTCTGGAAGAGAGGTTACAATTATAGTTTATGGGTTTGGGGTTTATTCCCTTTTGTTAAAATAAAACAATTAGAAATATGTTCATTGTTTAATTTTTTTTTTTTTTTTTTGAGACCGAGTGTCACTCTGTCACCCAGGTTGGAGTACAGTGGCACAATCTCTGCTCACTTCAACCACTGCTTCCCAGGTTCAGGCAATTCTCGTGCCTCAGCACCCCAAGTAGCTGGGATTACAAGCATGCCCCACCACACCTGGCTAATTTTTGTATTTTTAGTAGAGATTGGGTTTCAACATTTGGTCAGGTTGGTCTTGAACTCCTGACCTCAAGTGATCCACCTGCCCTGGTCTCCCAAAGTGCTGGGATTACAGGCGTGAGCCCCCATGCCTGGCTGAAAATGTATTTTATATTATTTTTATCAAAATGACATTTACAAAAACTGCTTAAATAGATGTAACTAGTTAAAAGTTTGAATTTGACCCTTACGAAACATGTAGAGCACTGTGAAATGTATTTAAGAAAGTCTAAAATTTTATATGTTTTTGTTTATAGCCTATACAGTTCAGACATCTGAGAGCATGGCCCCAACTGCCACTTCAGAGACTTACTTGAAAGCTTTGGCTGTTTGCCATGGACCTCTGGACCACTATGATTTTCTGATCAAAGCTCATGAGCTAAAGGATGACGAACATCAAAGAAGAGTCATACAGTGTTTGCAGAAATTACACGAGGACCTTAAAGGATATAATATAGAGGCAGAAGGCCTTTTTTCAAAGGTGAGGCTTGTGTGCTATGAAAGATTAAACAGTTAAAAGTGTAAGCATTTTCTAAAATGGATGCAATGCAGTAGGGCACCATCATGAAACAGCTTGAAAAATTTCTGCCAGTTCCTTTACACAAATTCTGTTGGATCCCCATTCCTAGCCTTTTGATGTTCCATAGCTTTCTTTTGCCTTCAGGGATTTGAATAGCTTCATATTTAAGTATTTTAAAAATGCAGTCCAGTCTAGATAAAAACTTCTATGGAAATCAAAGCTTTCCCTTTTCCCCAGCTCAGGTCTCATCCAGGGATCAGCGTGGAAAAGGAGGAGTGATGTGTTCTTTCCCTTTTCTTCCTCCTTCTTTCTCTGTTTGCCTGACATCTCTAGGGTCAGAATGAGAAGAATGAAAGATTAGAGTGAAACAGCAGTCATAAGCGACCAGTTATGTATGGTAGATGCTGCCATGCCAGCTCTTTGTTGAGGGTCTTATTGGTGGGTTCTTCAAGACTCCCATGGGGACCTCCACACTTCTCCAATCTTTGACTAACCTCTTATGACTCTGGGGAAGCAACTCACAACCCCGCATTCTTCTGACACCGCCTTGCCCTTGCCCTTAGGCTTCTTGGGTGGGGTCCCTTCAGGACATTTTATTTATTTATTTTTTTTGAGACAGAGTCTCACTCTGTCACCCAGGCAGGAGTACAGTGGTGTTATATCTTGGCTCATGGCAACCTTTGCCTCCTGGGTTCAGGTGATCCTCCCGCCTCAGCCTCCCAAGTAACTGGGTTATAGGCATGCACCGCCACACTTGGCTAATTTTTATATTTTTAGTAGCGATGGGATTTCACCATGTTGGCCAGGCTGGTCTTGAACTCCTGACCTCAAGTGATCCACCTGTCTCGGCCTCCCAAAGTGCTGGGATTATAGGTTTGAGCCACCGTGCCTGACCTGGAACATTTCTTGTTGGGTCATCTTATATGGTGTCTGTGCAGGCCACAGGAAGCATAACATCTTCTTTCTCTACTCCTTGCTGCATGGGCAGCTTCAGTCAGCCTCCTGTCCTCAGACTTTTGCAAGCAAGAAGCAGGCACTAATTTCTGTCTTTGTCATGCATACCCCTTCCTCCTGGGGATGTATATCGAGTTCTCCCAAGAACTCTTCCACACCCTGCTCTGGCAGCTGCTTGCACATTTTCTTACCTAGGCAAGCATCCAGCTGGGGAGAGCGATGTCCATCTCAATTTATATTCAATCCTTATCTCTTTGGATGCTTCTCTTGGGAACCCCTTGTATTTGTTAAGAGATATGTGAAGGGAACACCACGGCACCCTAACCAGCTAACAACTTTATACCTTGATCCCTCTCTTCAGTTTCACTTTGGTTTTAGGGCTGTCTTGCCTTTTCTTGTTGTTGTTGTTGTTGTTTTAAACCTAATTCCTGCATGGATGTGACTAGTGTGTCTATTTATTTATTTATTTATAGATGGATTCTTGCTCTGTTGCCCAGGCTAGAGTGCAGTGGTGTGATCTTGGGTCACTGCAACCTCCACCAGGTTCAAGCAATCCTCCTGTTTCAGCCTCCTGAGTAGCTGGAATTACAGGCACGCACCACCACGCCCAGCTAATTTTTGTATTTTTAGTAGAGATGGGGTTTCACCATGTTCGTCGGGCTGGTCTCGAACTCCTGACTTCAGGTGATCCGCCCATCTCGGCCTCCCAAAGTGCGAATTACAGGCATAAGCCACCGCGCCTGACCTATTTATTTATTTGAGACAGAGTGTTACTCTGTCGCCCAGGCTGAAGTGCAGTGGTGTGATCTTGGCTCACTGTAGCCTCCACCTCCCAGGTTCAAATGATTCTCCTGCCTCCCAAGTAGCTGGGATTATAGGCACCTGCCACCATGCCTGACTAATTTTTGTATTTTTAGCAGAGACGGGGTTTTGCCATACTGGCTGGGCTGGTCTTAAACTCCTGATCTCAAGTGATCCCCCTGCTTCGGCCTCCCAAAGTGCTGGAATTACAGATATGAACCACTCTGCCTGGCCTATTTATTTTTGGAGATACTGCCTCATTCTGTCACCCAAGTGGAGTGCAGTAGCACGATCATAGCTCACTAGTAGCCTTGAAGTCCTGGGCCCAAATGGTTCTCCTCCCTCAGCCCCCTGAGTAGGCTAGAGCTACAGGCATGGCACCACCATACTCCACTAGTTTTTTAATTTTTTGTAGAGACAGGATCTCACTATGTTGTCAGGTTGGTCTTGAACTTCTGGCCTTAAGCAATCCTGCCTCAGCCTCAGAAGCACTGGGATAATTGGTGTGAGTCACCGCATTCATCTTGTGTCTTTCTTTAGAGTGAATGGGAGCTTATTTTCCCTGGTCCTCAGCTTTGAGCTTTTGTTAAAATTCCATGACAACAGGAAAACTCCTGTTCCTTATCTAATATAGAAGCCGATAGTCTCATCTTTAAATTCTGGAGAACGTTAATAGTAGTAAGAGTTAAAATATGGTCCAACCTAAGAAACTAGTTTTCCTTTAATTGACTGTCCCCACCCCCTGCCAAATATGCTTTTACTGTAAAGTCTTTAGAAGAAAAGCACCATAGAACAACCATTAGTAGTACTTTACTTAAAAATGAATGAGGGGCCAAATGGAGTGGCTCATGCCTGTAATCCCAGCACTTTGGGAGGCTGAGGTGGGCATATTACCTGAAGTCAGGAGTTTGAGACCAGCCTGGCCAACATGATGAAACCCCGTCTCTACTAAAAATACAAAAATTAGCCAGGCGTGGTGGCAGGTGCCTGTAATCCCAGCTGCTCAGGAGGCTGAGGCAGGAGAATCGCTGGAATCCAGGAGGCGGAGGTGCAGTGAGCCAAGATCACTCCAGCCTAGGTGACAGAGAGAGACTCCATCTCAAAAAAAAAAAAAAAAAAAAAAAAAAAATAAGGGCCAGGTGTGGTGGCTGAACCTATAATCCTAGCACTTTGGGAGGCCAAGGTGGAAGGATAGCTTGAGGCCAGAAGTTTGAGATCAGCCTGGACAATATAGGGAGACCCTGTCTCTACAATACAATAAAAAACAAACAAACAAAAATGAGTGAAAGTAATTTTACTTTTTAATAAAGCTCCTGAGAATATAATTAGTTTATTTTTACGTAAAGAAAATGCCTTCCCATTGTGTTAACACTATTAGTTGAAAGAAATAGAGATTCATTTTAGATTGCAGAAACACATGGAGATTTAGAATGAGATTATATAAGAACGTAGCAATGAAAGGCACCTCCATGACACAGCTAGGCCTTACGGTACTCTGCCATTCGTATCATTCATTGTCTTGGTTCACTTGGGCTGCTATAACAAAATACCATAAACTGGGTAGCTTATAAACAACAGAAAAAGATTTCTCGTAGTTCTGGGTGCTGGGAAGGCCAAGATCAAAGTGCTGGCAAATTCAATGTCTGGTGAGGGCCTGCTTAACTATTCATGGACAGCTGTCTTTTCACTGTGTCCTCACATGGCTGAAGGGACAAATGAGCTCCGTCAGGCCTCTTTTGTAAGGGCACTAATCCAACTGAGGAGGGCTCTGCTCTCATGACCTCATCACCTTCCAAAGGGCCTACCTCCTAAGAGCCTCACTTTGGGGGTGAGAACTTCAGCATATGAATTTTGGGGCAATGCAAACATTGAGGCCACAGCACCCACTTACTTTTTTGTTCTTTTTCTCTCATGTCTGCTTCAACTTCTACCAACTTCTTAATTCTCTCTATGTGTCTGTAGTTTAAATTCCTGAGTAAGGATCTCATAGGTCAACCAATGACTTCATCCCTGTTCGGGTAGAGCTTTCACACTGGGTTTCTTAGAGGCTGTTAACCAGTGTAAAGATTGACTTACCTGTGTTCCCATGTAGGGCTGCTCCTGTGAGCATGGCAGTTGCTCTCAGAAGTGGACTGTGAGTGTGGTGGGCACCATGAGTGATCAGTCTAGCACGATGGTTGTAGGTAATAATGATGAATTATTTGTTTTGATGACCAACCTCTTTTTCCCATATTTCTCAAAGTTTATAGGTGAGTAAAGAACCAAAAAGTTTGAAAAATATAGACTGCTTATGTACTGCATATCTAGTTATATGTGATATATAGGGATATATTTGCATAGAGTATATGAACTATAACATATAAAACTATGTAATTATATAGTTTGTGATACAGGTGGGCATCCAAGTAAACTAACAGTTTAGTTATGTGGCCTAGCCAGGAAACAACATGTTGTACGCAACTGGATATTTTGGTTATCTGAGGTTTGAATTGCTTTCCTGAATTTTGTATCTTGCTCCCTTTCTAGTCCTCTTCCTTTTGGAAATATATTTCTTTTTTTTTTGTTTTGTTTTTGAGACAGAGTCTCACTCCGTTGCCTAGCTGGAATGCAGTGGCGCAATCATGGCTCACTGCAGCCTCAACCTCCCGGGCTCCAGCAAGCCTCACACCTCAGCCTCCCCAGTAACTGGGACCACAGGTGTGTGCCACCACACCCAGCTAATTTTTTTGTATTTTTTTGTATTTTTTTTTAAATAGAGATGGGGTTTTGCCATGTTGTCCAGGCTGGTCTTGAACACCTGAGCTGAAGCAATCTGTCTGCCCCAGCCTCCTGGAAATATATTCCTTTTATCTCTCCTCCCTACTCTGTAGCATCCCTAGAGCTCATCTTACAGTGGTTGGTGAACTCCCATCCAATCACAAGTATACTGTAATTATTAACTTATTTGGTTGCCGATTCAACAATGGTGGTTTTTAAAAAAATCATTGGCTCTTCTTAGGGGTATTTTCCCATACATCCACCTTTGATATCTGAGTTGGCTATGATGGGCCAGCTAGTGAATAACCCTGGTTTTATTGGGTAGTTAAAATCTAATGTAAATGGAAGATTTGATATGGCAGGTAGAGTTTCAAATGTGTCTAATGAAAGGTCCTATTTGTTAAATCCTAGTACATGTGAATAAATGTTTAGTAGGTAGAGAAACATATTTTTCTAATAGTATTTGTCTTATAGCCTGCCTCCCTCCCTCCCTCCCTTCTTTCCGAGACAGGGTCTTGCCATGTTGCCCAGGCTGGTGTTGGTGTTGATCTTCTGAGTTCAAGCAGTCCTCCCATCTTGGCCTCACAAAGTGCTGGGATTACAGGCATGAGCCATTGCTCTTGGCCCTTATAGTTTCCTAAACCCACTAAATCTTTATTTTAAATAAATATTTTATTTAACAATTTAAAAATTTTTAAATAAACAATTTTATTTTTTATTTATTTTTTGAGACCGAGTCTCGCTGTGTCACCCAGGCTGGAGTTCAATGGTGCGATCTTGACTCACTGCAACCTCTGCCTCCTGGGTTCAAGTGATTCTCCTGTCTCAGCCCCCCGAGTAGCTGGGATTACAGGTGCCCACCACCACGCCTGGCTGATTTTTGCATTTTTAGTAGAGATGGGGTTTCACCATGTTGGCCAGACTGGTCTCAAACTCCTGACCTCAAGTGATCCACCCGCCTTGGCCTCCCAAAGTGCTGGGATTAGAGGTGTGAGCCACTGCGCCTGGCCCCACTAAATCTTTAAAATACTGAAAGAGATCCAAACATCTAGCATAATTTGAAGAAAAGTATATAGAACTTTAGTTTTTGAAGAGAATAAAGATGACACAGACCTATTTTTTTCTAAAAACAAACACTGATATGCCAATTATCAGAAAAGGAAACTGTGGGCTATTAGGTTTTCCAGTGATGGAAAAACTTTATTTGGAGAGTTCTTTATTCTGGTGCTATGGTTTGAATATTTGTCTCTTTCAGAACTCATGTTGACATTTAATCCCCAGTGTGGCAGTATTGAAAGGTGAATCCTTTCAGAGGTGACTGAGTCATGAGGGCTCTGCTGTCATGAATGGATTAGTCCATTTGTAGAGTAATGGGTTAATGGATTAATGGATTATCATGGGAGTGGGACTGGTGGCTTTATAAGGGGAAGAGAGTCTTGAGCTAGCACACTCAGCCCCCTCACCATGTGATGCCCCTGTGTCGCCTGGGGCTCTGCAGAGAGTCTTTACCAGCAAGAAGGCCCTCACTAGATGGGGTCCCTCAGACATGGACTTCTCAGCCTCTATCACTGTAAGAAATAAATTCCTTTCTTTTTTTTTTTCGAGACTGAGTCTCACTCTGTTGCCAGGCTGGAGTGCAGTGGTGCGATCTCAGCTCACTGCAACCTTCCCGGGTTCAAGCCATTCTCCTGCCTCAGTTTTCTGAGTAGCTGGGTGCGCCACCACGCCCAGCTAATTTTTGTATTTTTAGTAGAGACTGGGTTTCACCACTTTGGCCAGGCTGGTCTCGAACTCCTGTGCCACGTTACCTGCCTGCCTGGGCCTCCCAAAGTGTTGGGATTACAAGTGTGGGCCACTGTGCCTGGCCCATAAATTCCTTTTCTTTATAAATTACTCAGTTTCTGAGTAAAACTCTGACTTTGGACTGTAAACCTTTGCCTTGGGTATGAAACCTTGGCATTGTTGAAAGAATAGTGGAAACTGTAAGGGACAAGTTTCACCACAGCACAGTCTTCTCTCTCTGATAGGCCATCCAAACAGCTAAGGAGAAGACTGATCACTCAAGAACTTAAGTTGTTTGTTAGCTACAGCATTTGTGCTGCTGTGCTACACATTCAGCCATTTTGGAGGAAAGCTAAGCAGTACTGACTGCCCATTTTCTTGAACTTTAAATAACAAATACTATTTCTCAATATCTTCATTTTATCATTAAATTCAACTAATTACTACCTGTTTAAAAATAAATAAATTTCAGATTATCTGAAACTCAGTTTCTGTTATAAGTGACAGAAAATGAACTAAGACATGTGCTAAGTAGGATTTATGATTTTATGAACTTTGAATTTTGTTTTTAATACAGTTGTTTAAACTTCATTATAGGCTGGGTATGGTGGCTCTTGCCTGTAATTCCAGCATTTTGAGAGGCTGACATGGGAGGATTGCTTGAGGCCAGGAGTTTGAGCCAGCCTGGCCAACACAGGGAGACCCCATCTCTACAAAAAAAAAAAAAAAAAAAAAAATCAGCTAGGCATGGTGGTACATGCCTGTGGTCCACCTAATTGGGAGACTGAGGTGGGAGGATCACTTGAGCCCAGGAGGTTGAGGCTGAAGTAAGCTGAGATCGTGCCACTGCACTCCAGACTGGGCGACAGAGAGAGACTGTCTCAAAAAACAAAACAAAACAAAACACAAATAGATTTCATTATGGTGCAGTTATTTTTTTTCCCTCTGTACTCCTAAGAAACTTTCTGTAAGCGTATGCTATAATACTAAAATAAAGTATACCTTCTTCATAAGATACCAGATTTATTAACCAAGGTGAAAAAATTGGTGACAAACTACCAGGCTGCTTTCACCTACCTATGTAATAATGTTTTCTCTAATCAATGAACATTTGAAGATGTTATGAGCAGATGACCATGCCATATGAGCAACAAACTATGAAGAATGAGCATTTGTAAACACTTTACTTTTGTTATTGAGTAAAATTTACAACCAGGTTAATCTGACACATTTAATGTATGCATAATTGTTATTGTGCTGTGAGGTAATTAGGCATAAATGGTAAGTAGTTCATGTAAATCACTATAATTAGAATTACTTTTACACAGCCAAATCAAGCATTTCCAGAGTCAGGGAGGGAGAGAATTAAATAGAGTATGGAGCTACTCTGAAAATCTGTGTTTCCATTAATCAGGGGTCTATAGGCAGCCAGGTTTTTTCATCTCTTAGGAGGAGACATTGTAGCCCAAGAGACCTGAGAATTGGGAGCCACAGAACTCCTTTCCTTTTTCTCCTGCCCTCTACCAGATAATTTTCAGTTTTTCCCTAATGAGAACTTATTTCCAACTCCCTTTTATATCCTACCGCCTTTTATTTGGATACCCCCTCCTCACCCTTCCAAGAACAATGCATGAGGCAGATGGAAAAGAACTCAATTCTATCACTGCACTCAGAGCAGCCACAGGCAATACATAAATAACTATATTCCAATAAATCTTTATTTACAAAAACAAGTGTCATGCTGGATTTAGCCCATGGCCGTAATTTGCTGGCCCTTGCTCTAGATGACTGCTACCTGACTAGATAGGAGGGCTGGTAGATGATTACCTAGTCTAACTTTCCAGTTTAATATTCCATTACTGTATTGTATCCCTGCCTCTATTCAACAGGAACTATTCACTGTTCCATTAAATAGACAAACAAATAGAACAAAATAGAAAGTTCAAAATATACATGGAAACTTGATATATGATTGAGTTGACATTGTGAATCAGTAGGAAAATGATCGTCTATTCACTAAATTAGCATGGGATCATTGGTTATCTATGTGAAGATTAAAATAAAATTAGGTACTTACCTCTAGAAATAAATGCCCTAAATTTAAAGTGAAACTTCAGAACTTCTTGAAGAAAATATAGAGGAATAACTTTATGAACTTGGGAAAAGGAATAATTTCTTTTCTTTTTTTCGAGATAGAGTTTTGCTCTGTTGCCCAGGCTGGAGTGGAGGGGTGTAGTCATGGCTCACTGCAGCCTTGACCTCCCGGGCTCAACCAATCCTCTTAGCTTAGCCTCCCCAGTAGCTGGGACTACATGTGCATACCACCACGCCTGGCTAATTTTTTGTATTTTGTAGAGACGTGGTCTCACCGTGTTGCCCAGGCTGATCTAAACTCCTGGCCTCAAGCAATTCACCTGCCTCAGCCTTCCAAAGTGCTGGTGTTACAGACTGAGCCATCCTGCCCAGCCAGAAGAATTTCTTATACAAGATATGAAAGTCCAATATATATATTCATGTTGTCCTGTAAATTGAAAAAAAATTAAAAAGTCCAGCTTATAAAGGTAAACACCAATACATTTGACTATGTTAAAATTTAAAACTTCTAGTTAACAAAAGGTACCATAGAAAAAGTGAAAAGGTAGACAACAGACTGGGAGAAAAGATTTTTCATAAAAAATAATTGACTACTGGCTGGGCATGGTGGCTCACTCCTGTAATCCCAGCACTTTGGGAGGCCGAGGTGGGTGGATCACCTGAGGTCAGGAGTTTGAGACCAACCTGGCCAACATGGTGAAAGCCTATCTCAACTAAAATTACAAAAATTAGCCAGGCATGGTGGTGGGTGCCTGTAATTCCAGTTACTCGGAAGGCTGAGGCATGAGAATTGCTTGAACTCGGGAGGCGGAGGTTGCAGTGAGGTGATATCTGCCACTGCACTCCAGCCTGGGTGACACAGCGAGACTCTATCTCAAAAAAAAATTGATTATGAATCACTCTCTAGAATATGTAAAGAACCCTAACCCGGTGCAATGGCTCACGCCTGTAATCTCAACAGTATGAGAGGCTGACGGTTGGGAGGATCGCTTCAGGCCGGGAGTTTGAAACCAGCCTGAGCAACATAGCAAGACCTCATCTCTGCAAATAATAATAATAATATATAAACAACTTCTACCATGTAATAGAAAAACAAACAACCCAGTAGAAAAATAGACAAAGGAGAGTGTTTTTTTTTTTTCAGAAATAACTAGAAGATGCCACAAGACTGGGTAAACAAATCAGAATGTATTTATAAAGTGGAATGTTGCTTAGCATGGGGATGATAAACTATACATTCAGGTAGTTAATACTGAGGAGGAAGGGGACAAGGAAGGCTTCAACTATAATTAATGCTTTATTAATTATATAAGTTTTGAAATAAATGTCAACATAGAAAGATTTGATAAAGCTGGAGGGTGGGTAACGTGCTGTTCCATAGAGTCTTCAATTTTGCCTCTTTGTAATATTCCATTGTGAAAATATTTTACATGTGATTGTGAGATATTTCAACACGTTAGATTTTTTTTTTTTTTTTTTGAGACAGAGTCTTGATCTGTCACACAGGCGGGAGTTCAGTGGTGCAATCTCGGCTTGCTGCAACCTCCGCCTCCTGCGTTCAAGCAATTCTCATGGCTCAGCCTCCCGTGTAGGTAGGACTACAGGCCACCACGCCCGGCTAATTTTTGTATTTTTAGTAGATACTGTGTTTCACCATGTTGGCCAGGCTGGTCTCAAACTCTTGGCCTCAAGTAATTGCCCACCTCAGCCTCCCAAAATGCTGGGATTACAGGTGTGAGCCACTGTGCCTGGCAGGGTTAGTTGATTTTTTTTTTTTTTCATTTTGAAAAAATAACAACTTTTCTTGAAAATATAATTTTAGAGTCTACTAGTTCAGCCTTTCCTTCTTACAAATAGACTGAGGGGCTGGGTGTGGTGGGTCATGCCTGTAATCCCAGCACTTTGGGAGGTTGAGGCGGGTGGATCACTTGAGCCCAGGAGTTTGAGATGAGCCTGGGCATCATGGCAAGACTTCATCTCTAAAAAATAAAAATTTAAAAATTTAAAAATCCAAATAGACTGTGGAAGGGGAATTATTAGCACAGTTCTCAGAAAGGCATATGAAATATGTTTATAAGAGGGTTTTTGCAATGCAATGTTTTCCTCTTTCTGAAATTTCATAAACTGAATATATATAAATCTGATCACACTCTTCTCCTGCTTAAGGCTTTCAGCCCCCTCCTGATAAAATACAAACTCAGCATGTTCTTCAAGGTTCTTGAGAGCCTAGTCCCTGCCTTTTGCCAACCTCCTCTGCCATTGTTCTCTGCTGGCAATATAAGCCCCAGCTATGATGACCTGCTTGAAGATCCTTGGATGAGGCTGAGACCTTATTTTGTCTCTGGGTCTGCTAAAGCTGCCCATCCCCATCCTTTTGTTATGGCTCATCTCACATTGCCTGCTGGTGACCACATGCTTCTCTGGTAGATATTGTATTTCTTTCTTTCTTTCTTTTCTTTTTTTTTTTTTTTTGAGATGGAGTCTTACTCTGTCACCCAGGCTGGAGTGCAGTGGCACAATCTCAGCTCGTGGCAACCTCCGCCTCCCAAGTTAAAGTGATTTTCATGCCTCAGCCTCTGAAGCAGCTGGATTACAGGCATTTGCCACCATGCCTGGCTAATTTTTAGTAGAGATGAGCCAGGCTGGTCTTGAACTCCTGACCTGAAGTGATCTTCCTACCTTGGCCTCCAAAAGTGCTGGGATTACTGCCCCTGGCCAGTTTTTCTTTTCTTGGTCTTCTGGGCCTGAAGAATCCCAGCCCACTGCCTAGCACAAAGTAGGTGCTCAATACTCAGTTCATGTTTGTGGAACGAATGAAACATGAATGAATAACAAAGCCATCACTAAAGAGTCACAGAGCCTATCTGTGTGTCTGTGTGAGAGGGTAGGTGTCTCCATTCAGTGCCTGTATCCACATATGTCTCTGTGAATGTGTCCTGTTCTCATTCCCTCCTTAACATCAGTTCTTAGCTAACCCTGAAGATGCCTGGAAGGACAGTTTATTTTCTCAGATTCAGAACAACAACAGCATTTACAACAAGGGATGTTTTCCACATCTTTCTTTTGCTGAAGCCCAGATTGGCTTGAGAATAATGCTCGTATCTCAGTAGTGGACTGAATTAGTAGTGGACTGGAGTAGACCAGACCTAGCAGAGCTTCACCTAAGCTAGGCCAAAAGCAGAGTATCAGGTAGGAGCAAAGTGAACATGGAAGGATTTGCCAGAAAACTAGCCCGCTGTCATTTGTCTCCCAGTGGTGCATGTAGGAACTTATAAATGTTTGTGACTTGAATGCATGAGACATCAAAAAGTCATTTGCATCTTTAAATTGTGTTATAATCAGAAATTGAGCCATTTCTTACACTAGTAGTTTTAGAGTTTTAAGCACACCCCCATCTTATTGAGATACTTAAATAGGCTTAATTATGCTAGTAAACTGAGCAAGTTGATGTATTATACTTTAGGTTGCTGAGATTCTTTTGCAAATCAGCTAAAGACATTTCAAAAACCATTTTCATTTAAAGAGAATTTATGGGTGCTAATATATAGTTCCGTTTTTTAGTTTTTAAAGATCTTCTTAGAAACCTGAAATGATCTACTTTTATCAAAAAGTGGTCCATGTTGAGAATGCTATAATGCCAGTTTTTAAAAGATGTAATTATGCTCAGCATTCCAGCTGGAATCATTGTTTCTGATTCTATCATTTTGGGAGATAATAATGCAATGGTGGGGGGAACGGAGAGAAACAGGAAAAGTAGTATTCCTGCATTTTAAACAAATTGAAAACAACACTTTTTATTTTAACAGCACCACCCTTATTATCTAATTGTCCTAGTGGAAATGATGCCAGAGTAGCAGGTGGATAGTGACCCAGAAAGGCAGAGGACGTGCTATTTCAATGTATAACTTTGATGAGAATCACCTTGGATCATTTTTTAATGCTAGAATTTTGATATCATAGGGAACAAAGGATAATGCTAAAATCATTAAATCAAAATATTTGGAATGATGGATGACATACATTCTTTTAGTTTGCATTAAAGGAATAGTTTTGATAACAGTTTTGAAAGCAAATATCTACAATGCAAATATGCAGATATTTTTGAATAATTTTAGGTTTAGTTCAAAAGTAAAAGTAATACAGTAATTAGTCACCTTACCAAATTTTTTTCTGTTTTTTTCCAACTTTTCATTTTGAAAAATTTCAGCAATATACTTAGATCCACTAATGGTTAACATTTTGCCACATTTGTTTAACCTTCCCTCTAAATATCTTATTTTCTGGAACCATCTACAAGTAAGTTGTATCATAACACTTGACCCCTAAATATATCACATATAACGCCTCACAAGGACCTTTTCCTGCATAACTATATTATCATCATCGCATTCCAGAAATTTAACACTCATTTAGTAATGTTATCTAACCTTCCAGGTTCAAATGGTTCTTGTGCCTCAGCCTCCTGAGTAGCTGGGACTACAGGCACGTGCCACCACACCCGACTAATTGTTGTATTTTTAGTAGAGATGGGGTTTCACTACTATGTTGGCCAGGGTGGTCTCAAACTCTTGGCTTCAAGTGATCTGCCCATGTTGGTCTTCCAAAGTGCTGGAATTACAGGTGTGAGCCACTGTACCCAGGCAGAAAATAAATTCTTTAATTTTTTTTTTTTTTTTTTTGAGACAGTCTTGCTCTGTTGCCCAGCCTGGAATGCAGTGGCATGATCTCTGCACACTGCAACCTTTGCCTACTGGGTTCAAGTGATTCTCCCACCTCAGTCTCCCGTGCAGCTGGGATTACAGGTGTGCGCCACCACGCCTGGCTAAGTTTTGTATTTTTAGTAGAAATGGGGTTTCACCATGTTGGCCAGGCTGGTTTCGAACTCCTCACCTCCCGCCTTGGCCTCCCAAAGTGCTGGATTACAGGTGTGAACTACTGAAATTCTTTTAAATTATTTTTTAGTTTTTAATTTTTGTGGGTACATAGTAGGTGTATCTATTTATGGGGTACATGGGATGTTTTGATACAGGCATGCAATGTGAAATAATCACATCATGGAGAATGGGATATCTGGCCCCTCAAACATTTATCTTTTGTGTTATAATCAAATTATATACTCTTTTAGTTATTTTAAAATCTACAATTAAGTTATTGACTATAGTCATTCTGTTGTGCTATCAAATAGTAGAACTTATTCTATTTTTTTGTACCCATTAACCATCCCCACCTCCGCCGCCACCCCAGCCTCTCACTACCCTTCCTAGTCTCTGGTAACCATCTTTCTACTCTCTATGTTCATGAGTTCAATTGCTTTGATTTTTAGATCCCACAAATAAGTGAGAATATGTGGTGTTTGTCTTTTTGTGCCTGGCTTATTTCACTTAATGTAATGACCTCCAGTTTCATTCATGTTGTTGCAAATAACAGGATCTCATTCTTTTTTATGGCTGAATAGGACTCCTAACTGATGCAATTTTTTTTTTTTTTTTTTTTTTTTTGCAGTTTATTTGCTGTTTTTCCTTCCTTAGGATTTTTTCTAATAGAAAGTTTTAATTTCAGTGGTCTTTTTTGTTTGTTTGTTTTTTGTTTTTTGAGATGGAGTCTCACTCTGTTGTCGAGTCTGGAGTGCAGTAGTGTGATCTCAGCTTACTGCAACCTCCACTTCCCAAGTTCAAGCGATTCTCCTGCCTCAGCCTCTCCCAAGTGGCTGGGATTACGGGTGTGCGCCACCACAGCCAGCTAATTTTTGCATTTTTAGTAAAGACAGGGTCTCACCATATTGGTCAGGCTGGTCTCGAACTCCTGACCTCAAGTGATCTGCCAGCCTCAGCCTCCCAAAGTGCTGGGATTACAGGTGTGAGCTGCCACACCCTGCCTTAATTTCACTATTTTTAATGTATCTATTTTTTTCCCTTGTGGTCTCTGGGCCTATGTCTTGTGAAATATTACACTTTAAGATTGTAAAAGTAAATTAATTGGAAAACATTTTATAAATCAACAGCTTTATAAGCTGTTGATAAGAAGGATTACAAGAGAAGAGGAATTTGATTTGATGGGCCCTGGTTCCTGAGAAGGTAGATGAGGTATGAAATTAAATACTGATAGAAGGTTGGAAGAAAGACAGGAAGAAGAATCGTTTTCCTTTGTAACAGGAGGAATGTCACAGGAGGGAGGAATGGATGGGTGCAGATGTGGGTGGGATTGCAGTTTCACATAGGAAGTTGAAGGACTTTCAACCCAATGCCTTCTGTTCTCTCTTTATGAAGAAGTAGGAGACATCTTCTGAAAGTGATGAGTGAAATGTAGTTTTACTTAATGGGAAGTAAGAAGGTTCCAGAGATTCTTTGCAGAGACACAGTGAACTCACCAGGGAAACAGAATTGTTGACAGTATGGAGGGCCCAGAGAGAGGGTCCACTCTGCACGACTGTCAGACTTTTTTCAGCAATCCTCAGCAATCTGGGTGAAGTTCATGGAAGGGTATATATTTTAGTATGAGATTTTTCTATTTTTAGCTATCTTTTTATCATTTATTTATTTATTTTTTAAATTTTTTAATTTTTTTATTTTTTTGAGACGGAGTCTCGCTCTGTCGCCCAGGCTGGAGTGCAGTGGTGTGATCTCGGCTCACTGCAAGCTCCGCTTCCCGGGTTCACGCCATTCTCCTGCCTCAGCCTCCCGAGTAGCTGGGACTACAGGCGCCCGCCACCACGCCCGGCTAATTTTTTGTATTTTTAGTAGAGACGGGGTTTCACCGTGGGTTTCACCGTGGTCTCGATCTCCTGACCTTGTGATCCGCCCGCCTTGGCCTCCCAAAGTGCTGGGATTACAGGTGTGAGCCACCGCGCCCGGCTCTTTTTATCATTTATATATAATTTTATTAAATTATGGTTAGAGTACATTCGATTCGTTGGAATTTATTGAAGTTTTCTTTCTGGCTTAGCATATGGACTATATTTGAAATCATGCTGCTTGTTCTTGAATGTATTCTTGGTTTGTTGGGTTTAGAGTTTATATGGATATAAATTGCTTGAACTTACTAATTGTATTGTTCAGATCTTTGAGAGGGATGTGTCAAAGGGTGTGGTGTTTCTTTTTCCACGAATTACAGGTCTGAGTATAAACAGGTATTGGTAAGCACATTATGCTTGCAGTTTTTTTTTTTTTTTTTTTTTTGAGACGGAGTCTCGCTGTGTCGCCCAGGCTGGAGTGCAGTGGCCGGATCTCAGCTCACTTATGCTTGCAGTTTTTGACGTGATTACACATGCAGAAGTGAGCAGTGACGGGGAAATTCTCTATGCTGGGCCCTGCACCCAACGGATGAGACAGCAGGTTGGAGAGTTGAGAGGGCTTACCCAGGGTCACCTAGCTAATCAATAGCCAGCCAGGATTTGTACCTAGATCTTTTGGGTTCAACTCTAATACTCTTCTGCCATATCTCTTATGCTTGGTGGAGGTAGGTGGTAGGTTATCACCATCTTCCAACGTCATCCTTAAGCTTACGATCTATCTGCGCAATCTAAAAGGTGATGTCACTGGATCCTCATCAAAAGCCCATTAGAGAAGGTGTCATCATCCTACTTTACAAACTCCCTAAGATACAGGTAACTTGTGACAAATCTTATAACTGGTCACTAGAGAAACTTAATCATTTCAGATTTTAAAGTCTGAGTCTAATGTTACGTGTGTGCATTTTGGGAGTCCGGAATGTATCAGAGTCCTGGCAGAAAACAATTCACAGTAGATGTTTCAATAAAGACCAAATTTAGAGACTACATAGAGAGGCATGGGCAGGCTTAAGGTAGCAAACAAGGGATGGAAGGGCAAAGGAGGAGACTGGTGAGAGCTGGAGCTGTGGCCTGAGGGATGGGCTGCTTGTTGGTCTGGAGGGATGTGGCTCTACTGAGACACATCTCTGAAGCAGAGAGGGATGGGAGAGAACGACCCATCCCTTTCTATGCCCTCTCTCCTATTTCCTGCAAGGAATGCGTCCCATGGGCTCAACCAGCCAGGAGCCAGCCAGAAAGGTCAGTCTCTTGGGGCACAGACAGGAGGGAGAAGGCATCAGGGGAGGGGAGCACATGAAGAATAACCAGCACCAAGAAATAGTGTAAGTGTGGAGTTCACTGTGATTTCTGAGACATAAGGACAAGTTTTAGGGAATTAAATTTAAGGAAGGAAATTTAATAGAACAGAAAAATAGCGTTAAGTTGTGAGAAATCTAAACTAGGAGCATGCAAATGATGTGGGTTCCTAAGGGACAGTCATTTTGAAGAAAACTGTGTAAACCTTCCTCTCCCCGAAATCACTACTATTAATAAAGAATTCAAAAACTTCTTTAGGACCCATTTTATAGCCTTCTGATTAGTCTTACTTTTCTCCATTTGATTCTCTGATTTTTCCCTTAAGACATAGATTTTTAAGTGCCTTAAAATAATTTCAATAATTATTAGAAAACTGAAATTTTTATGAGGAGGAAATTAGCTTGTTTCCCCAAGTAAAAATAAGTGGAGTATATAATATTGTTTAGATAGACTATATCTATGTCTAATGATTCTTGTTAGGAGGGTATCCATTTTGTTGATCAATTTGCTTATATTAAAATCTCCATCTTATACAGTATTCATGTGATACCAGCTATTTGTGATCTTAGATGTTTGAGGATCTTTTCTTTGGCACAGCAGTATCTCTTTGTCATCTTCTAAATATTACTATAAGATATAATACAACATAACAGATTATATATGTAATATAGAATGTGGTATTTGCTAAAGTGCTCTTTCTAAAATATATTGAGTTGAGAGGGAAAAATAGAAGAGAGGACCATGAGCGCAAATTTTCTCTCTTTTTATTTTTTATTTTTTTGAGGTGGAGTCTTGCTGTGTCGCCCAGGCTGGAGTGCAATGGTGTGATCTCGGCTCACTGCAACCTCTGCCTCCCAGGTTCAAGCAATTATCCTGCCTCAGCCTCCTGAGTAGCCTGCTACCATGCCTGGCTAATTTTTGTATTTTTAGTAGAGACGGGGTTTCACCATGTTGGCCACTGGTTTTGAACTACTGACCTCAAGTGATCCGTCCACCTGGGCCTCCCAAAGTGCTAGGATTACAGGTGTGAGCCACCACACCTGGCCAACTTTTTTTTTTTTTTTATAGCAGCATTCAGCTCTCTCCATGCAATCTTCCCCTGCCCCCCCCCCCCCCATCTTTCTTCATTTCTTTTCCCTGAACTTCATTTATTCACCCTATCTTGATTATATCATGTAGCAGTATCAGAATAGGCCTTAAAACTATTCCCACAAAATGTATTGTGAAGAATTATGAATTGCTATGACACTCTCAGTTGCCTATACAAAATGCTGCTTTCAAAAAATTTCACATATGTAGAATATACTTAGAGATTATTAGGTTTTATGCAAGTTTTCCAATTTGAAGCTGTTCTAAAATTAAGAGCATAATGCTTTTTCTGGCACTTGAAAATAGAATAACCAGTGCATGATAATGGTTCATATAAGAAACAAAAAACCAAGAAAAATTAAGAAGTTTTGGCAGGAGTAGAAAACTGTTTTGAGTGGAGATTTAAGAATAGATGGGGAGTTAACATGCAGAGAGATACTAGGAAGCCATCCGGATGGCAGAGTCAAAGCAAAGAAGATCTTTTTGTCTGGCCTAGACTGTGAGTGAGGTCTAGAAGGCACAAGCTACATTTAATAGAGAAAGAAAGCAAAAAGGAACTAGAAAACAAGAGAGGTTTCTGAGGCAGGTTGGAATGAACCCATAAATTATAAAACAAAAGCAGGCCAGGTATGTATGGTGGCTCATGTTTGCAATCCCAGCACTTGGGGAGGCCTAGGCAGCAGTTTAAGACCAGACTGAGCAACATAGTGAGACCCCATCTCTACAGGGTAGTTTGTTTGTTTGCTTGTGTTTTGAGATGGAGTCTTGTTCTGTTGCCCAGGCTGGGTGCAGTGGTGTGATCTCTGCTCACTGCAACCTCTGCCTCCCGGTTCAAGCGATTCTCCCACCTCAGCCTCCCAAGTAGCTGAGATTACAGGCATGCACCACAACGCCCAACTAATTTTTGTATTTTCAGAAGAGACCGTTTGACCATGTTGGCCAGATTGGTCTTGAACTCCTGACCTCAAGTGATCTGCCTGCCTTGGCCTCCCAAAGTGCTAGGATTACAGGCATGAGCTATTGCACCCAGCCTACAGGAGAGTTTTTTTTAAATAAAAATTAGCTGGATGTAGTGGTGTCCGCCTGCCCCAGCTACTTAGGAGGCTGAGGCAAGAGGATTGCTTGAGTCCAGGAGTTCGAGGCCTGAGTGACAGAGTGAGACCCTGTCTCTAAAATAAATAAAATAAGACAAAACCAAAAGCATTATGGATGAAACCCTGAAAGCTAGGTTTTGAGAATGTTCTCTGCCAAATTATTGACCACTCTGGTTGATGCTAAGTGGCATAATCTTCACTTTTTTCTGTTTTACCCTCCCTTTCTGAACTCACTCCACCCTATCATACCTCGTTGTTTGCACAGGTGTTTAGGAACTGCTGCAGAGTCTGAAGGTTACTCTTCTAAGTGTAACAAAATTCAAGATGGTTATTTGGTTTGATAATAGCATTAGGTAAGAGAAGTTCCATTTTGCTTCATCTCCAGAGCCCTTCAGTTTCCAGTTTTGCTCTGGACCTGACTGCTTTCCTGACCTGCAGTGCCACTGTGGTCCTAGAAGCAGGCCTCCCTCTGACAAGCTTTTTTCCCTCCCAGGGGCCCTCTACATTTCCCAGAGCCTATGTTTTCTTCTTGCTGAGTGGGAAGTTTTTTTCATACCCTGAATGTATGAAAGGACAATTTTCCATTTTCACACTTGATGAATAGATTGGATGGATTAGTAGGAAATCATTTTTCTGCAATGGAAACAATTTCTTTTTTGTAAAGATGGTGTCTTGCTTTGTTGCCCAGGCTAATCTCAAACTCCTGGGCTCAAGCAATCCTAATGCCTCAGCCTCCCAAACATCATTTACTGAAGAGACAATTTCTTTCTCCCACTATGCTTTATATGGTTTTAGTAGCTTCTCTTATTTTTCCTCAGTATATTATTATATTGACTTCACTTTTATTTTTATTGATTGATTGTGATTGAGTGAGACAGTGTCTCATTCTGTTGCTCAGGCTGGAGTGCCGTGGTGTAATCTTGATTCACTGCAGTCTCCACCTCCTGGGCTCAAGCAGTCCTTCCACCTCAGCCTCCCAGGTAGCTGGGACTATAGGAGTACGCCACCATGCCCGGCTGATTTCTGTATTTTTTTGTAGAGATGGGGTTTTGCTATGTTGCCTAGCCTGGTCTCAAACTCCTGAGCTCAAACAATGTGCCCACCTTGGCCTCCCAAAGTACTGGGATTACAGGTGTGAGCCACTGTGCCCGGCCCACTTTTATTTTTTTTTGAGGTTTTTTTTTCTTTTTCTTTTTTTTTTTTAATGTCTGGATAGTCCTCTGTTTCCTCTGAGTTTCTTCCCCTCTGTATATTTGTTCTGGTCTCTGACTTTTATCTTGGAAGTTTCTTCCAAATATCTATTGACCATTGGTATTAACAAGCTGATTGAAGCTCCAGCTTGAGAGGTTTGGTGACTGGTGTGCTTTACCAGAAGGTAATCTGGTAGGGATCTAGGTCTTTCTTTGGGAGAAGCTTAACCAACATAAGTGCCTTTGGGCCTTTTTGTCTGGAGATCATTCAGTTTCTCCAGAAAAATTCTTCTACTGTACTCATTAATTGCTGAGAATGAGTCTAGCTGCCATTGTTTGGGGAGCCCATCTGGGAAAGAAGGGAAAGACTCCATGGATGGTAAATGGTAGAGGGGATGTACATTCAAGTTGTGTGACTGTGAACCCCTCGCGGCGGGCTACTATGGTTATTGCCTCCTGTATTGAATCCTAAGAGGGACTTCACAGCATTTTTTTCCAATTTTCTTTTGTGGTAAATACACACATAAGATTTACCATTTTTCATGTTTTAAGAGTACAGTTCAGTGGTATTAAATACATTCGTAATGTCATGCAACTATCACTGCCATTTATCTCCAGAACTCCTTTCATCTTGTAAAACTGAAACTCTGAACCCATTAAACAATAATTCCCCATTCCTTCCTCCGTCCAGCCCCTGGCAACCTCTTGTTCTACTTTTTTCTAATTGAGACGGGGTCTTGCTGTGTTGTCCAGGCTGCAGTACAGTGGTGTGAACACAGCTCACTGTAGCCTTGACCTCCTGGGTTCAAGCAGTCCTCTAACTTCAGTCCCCTGAGTAACTGGGGCCACAAGTACATGCCACCACATCTGGCCAATTCTTTTTAACTACTTGCAGAGATGAGGTCTCCCTATATTGTCCAGGCTGGTCTTGAACTCTTGGGCTCAAGTGATCCTCCCACCTCAGCCTCCCAGAGTGCTCAGATTATAGGTGTGAGCCACAGCGCCTGACTTCTACTTTCTGTCTCTTTAATTTTTCGCTCTTCTAAGTACCTCATGTAAGTGGAGTGATAGTATTTGTCTTTTTGTGACTGGTTTATGTCACCTAGCATAATGTCCTCAATGTTCATTCATGTATATGTTAGAGGTTTTTCCCTTTTTAAGGCTGCATAATATTTCAGTTTTATACATTTTTACATCAAGTTTTTTCTTATTGTATATAATAGTCCCTCTTGGTTGTGTATATAGGACAGTTAGGAAGACTATGTATATGATTATATTTAATTATTTGCATGGTAGAGATTTATAATTTGTTCTTAATTTGCAGCTTTTTTCAAGGAGCAAACCTCCCAGGGGCCTGTATGTTTATGGAGATGTTGGTAAGTGTGTTAAAATAAGTTTTGGGTGGGCAAAACAGAAAGTTTCTCAGCTTTTGCTCAGGGATAATTTCTATTTCTATTCCTCAATCTATTACCAGCAAGGGAATAGGATGAGGCAGGGTAAGGCAGGGAGAGAAGAAAGGGGAGAGAGGGCAGTATCTCAGCTTTTACTTTACTTCTCTTAGGATACGGCTATAGTCTAGGGCAGAATTAGTCACCATGTTAGGGTGCAAACATTATTTAATGTATAATGTAATTAATCTCAGGGAAGGAAATCATCTACAGATAGGTTATTAGACAAATCAGGATTCCATGACTCATTAACTCAGCTTAATACTTTTTAAAAAAATAAGCTGTTCTTTTTTACTTTTAATTTCCAGTAATATTTCTAGTCATAACCTAAGCACTAAGATGAATAATTTAGTCTTTATTATCTTTAATGTAGTTGATAGTAGATACTCTTAATGCATAAGTGGTAACATTTCCTTGGTCTCCCAGTTGTAGACATTGGGCAGAAAGACTCACATTTTGATGGAAACCTTCTGAGTCGTCACTTCTTTCCAGGTTTTCCTAATCATGTAGTGTCTTGCTTATGAAGTCTTCCCTGACCTCATTCTTACTGAAATATTCTGTTTTGTGGTTTCTATTTTCTTCAAACAAATCCTTTTCTCTTAGTCTTAAACCTCTCCTTGGCCACCCTCAGTCACTGATATCATGAAGGGGTTTCTACTTGGCTTTATTGCCTCCTTGCTTTCAATTATTTCTTTCGTGTCTTTTTAAATTTTTAAATTTTACTTTTTCTAATCCCTCAGTTTACTGTCAATCAATTATTTCTTCTACTGGCATACTCAAAACTCACATTCACATGTAACGAGGTCAGTTTTGTACTAGACTAATATTCACACTCTAGGCTCCCCTATAGCCACGACACATTTGCATTATGAGGGAGTAATGGCAGGGAATATTAGTAACATTTTTAGGAAAAGAAAAAAAGGGCATTGAATAAGTAGTTTTTTTGTTTGTTTGTTTTTGAGACGGAGTCTTGCTCTGTCACCCAGGCTGGTGCGGTGGCATGATCTCGGATCACTGCAAGCTCTGCCTCCCGGGTTCACGCCATTCTCCTGCCTCAGCCTCCCAAGTAGCTGGGACTACAGGTGCCTGCCACCAAGTCCGGCTAATTTTTTGAGTTTTTAGTAGAGATGGAGTTTCACCGTGTTAGCCAGGATGGTCTCGATCTCCTGACCTTGTGATCCGCCCTCCTCAGCCTTCCAAAGTGCTGGGATTACAGGCGTGAGCCATGGCGCCTGGCCGAATAAGTAGTTTTAATGCCTTAAAGATAAAACTGTTCCTTTCTAAACTGTTCTTTCTTTTTCTAATTTGTTTACTGATGCCTTGCATTGAATATCCGTTTTATATTTCCAGATTTAGCTAATCTAATAAAAGAATAATTTAGTTCACAAAAGTGAACATTAGAGATTGCCCCTTAAAATTCCTTAAGTTCTTGAAATTACAGAAAAGAAGCTCAAACTATTCTTTTTCTTAGTTCATTGGCTAATTGGTACTTTTGAGACCAATGTATACTTACTTCTTATTTAGAAAGCAATTTATAATAGACACTTGATCAATTTTATGTTCCTGCACCTTTGGGCACCATTAAAGATTCTCATCCTGTTGTCAGGGCTCATTCTCTGCTTCCTGAGAACATTTACTTCCAGTACCTTCACTTTCATATTAAGTCATTGCTAAAATCAACAACTTTGTTCCTCCTGTTACCTTAACCAGCTGACCATAAATGGAGATGGTTGATAAAGCACAACTGCTTCCACTTCTGTAAAAGGACTTTTTTTTTAAACCCT
This sequence comes from Macaca thibetana thibetana, assembly GCF_024542745.1. Lineage (NCBI taxonomy): Eukaryota > Metazoa > Chordata > Mammalia > Primates > Cercopithecidae > Macaca > Macaca thibetana. The sequence continues at coordinate 156,807,254 of NC_065581.1, read as the reverse complement.
ATGAACGTTGTTGGATTTTAATTTAGAAAATACAGCCATATGGTAACTAACTGAAGGGAAGCACATTACAAGTTATTCATCTGAGTGTTTGAAAGCAAGAGAAAAGATGTGATAGTACGGGATGTTCATATAGTTTGGGTGTGTGGCAACCTTTGTTTGGAAACATCCTTATAATATAGAGAGGAGAAGAGAAAGGAATTCTGAAATGGGAAGTGAGATGAACATTTTGGTGGCTATAGTAAGTTTAGTTCAGACCACTTATAAAATAGGTAATCTGCCAGGCATGATGGCTCATACCTGTAATCCCAGCACTTTGGGAGGCCGAGGTGGGTGGATTGCTTGAGCCCAGGAGTTCAAGACCAGCCTGGGCAACATGGCAAAACTCTGTCTCCACAAAAAATACAAAAATTAGCCTGGCATGGTGGCATGTGCCTATAGTCCCAACTACTCCAGAGGCTGAGGTGGAAGGATCACTTGAGCCTGGGAGGTCAAGGCTGCAGTGAGCCATGACTATGCCACTGCACTCCAGTCTGGGCAACAGAGTGAGACCCCCATCTCAAAAATGAAATAAAATAGGTAATAAAAGATGAAGTTTTCATCTGGGGGGCTCTCTGGGAGAATAGCCTCAAAATGCCACCGTAAGCTCTTATTCTTTATTCTTTTCCTTTTTTGGACTTGGGAAACAGGTACTAACTTTTAAGAAGGCTGGGCATGGTGGCTCATGCCTGTAATATCAGCACTTTGGGAGGCTGAGGTAGGATAATTTCTTAAGACCAGAAGTTTGAGACTAGCCTGGACAACAAGGTGAGACCCCGTCTCTACAAAAAAATTTAAAAATTAGCTGAGCATGGTGGTGTGTGCCTGTAGTTCCAGGTACTCAGTAGGATGTGGTGGGAGGATCACTTGAGCCTGGGAGATCAAGGTTGCAGTGAGTTGAGATTGCACCACTACACTCCAGCCTGGGCTACAGAGTGAGGCCCTATCTTAAAAATAGATAAATAAATAAATTGGGCTAGGGGCAGTGGCCTACGCCTATAATCCCAGCAACTTTGGGAGGCTGAGCGGGGCGGATCATTGAGGTCAGGAGTTTCAGACCAGCCTGGCCAAAATGGCGAAACCCTGTCTCTACTAAAAATACAAAAATTAGCCTGGCATGGTGGTGGGTGCCTGTAGTCACAGCTACTCAGGAGACTGAGGCAGAAGAATTGCTTGAACCCGGGAGGTAGAGGTTACAGTGAGCTGAGATCGCACCACTGCACTCCAGCCTGGGCAACAGAGCAAGACTGTCTCAAAATAAATAAATAAATACATGAATAAATAAAATAAAATAAAAATAAAATAAAAATAAATAAACATGCTTGAGCTTAGGATTTCGAGACCAGCCTGGGCAACATAGTGAGACCTCCTCTCTTATGTTTTTTGTTTTTTAAGAAAAATTTAAATAAATAATTTTTAAGGAGACTTCATGGGATAGAGAATACCTACCTGGTAGCACTCCCTTCCCACTCTCCATTCTTGCACTCTATTTGGGCTTTGTCCTGCTCACTTCACCTCTTTCTTCACAGATGTGTTGAGAGGATTGACCCAGGTGGAACCTAAATCCTGGGAACTGCAGTAGGGTTGATGTATGAGTTGGAGGGATTATTATCATGGTTCAATCTTGAAATGAATTATTTTTGTTGTAAAATGTTTATCACATCTCATATAGAAGCCAAAAGCTGTGGTAGTAGTATTTTGTGGCTTCATTCATACCCAACAGCTGACTTTCTCACAACAGAGCCTCAGCTCTTGACCAGCCGACTGTGGTGGTGATGGCAGGGTTAATGAATTCTCTGGTACACTAGAAGAGAATAAAAGTACATTTTGCTTATCAGCCCCTTTTCTGCTGCCTCCTGGTTTCACCTCACATGTTTCACATTGACACAGATTCTAATTTCACCAGTTGAAAGGTAGGCTGGTTTTAAGGTTAGGAGTTAGGAAGCATAGTTCTCCCTGGCTTGGATGCAGGGATACATGTGCCTACTACACACCTCAGCTGTATTATAGAACCTGTTGCTCCTGTGCTACAAACCTGTACAGCGTGTTACTGTATTGAATACTGTAGGCACTTGTAACACTATGGTATTTGTTTATTTACACATATCTAAACAGAGAAGGTGCAGTAATAATACAGTATAATAGATAAAATATGGGATGCCTGTTTGACTATGAATGAGTCAGTGAGTGAGTGGTGAATGAATATGAAGGCCGAGGACATTTCTGTATGCTACTTTATACAAGATGTTATCAGTGCTGTGTACTTGAGCTACATGAAATTTATTTAAAAAAAATTAATTGTGCTTCCATGTTAGGATAGCTATGACATCACTAAGTGATAGAAATTTTTCAGCTTCTTCATAATCTTTTGGGACCACCATTGGATATGTTGTCCATTGATTGTTGACCAAAATGTCATTATATGCGTTACTGTTTATAGAAATGCAGTTGATTTTTTGATGACCTTGTATCCTATGATCTTGCTAAATTTAATTATTAACTCTAGTGGTGATTTGGTAGATTCTTTAGGATTTTTTTTTTGTGTATATACAATTAGGTTATCTGCCAATAAACACAATTTTACTTCTTTAAAGTTTTATGCATTTTATTTCTTTTTGCTGCCTCCTTGCACCAGCTAGGACTCCCAGTACAATGTTGAATAGAAATAGTGAGTGTAGACATCCTTTTCTGTGTCAAATTGGAGGGGAGAAGTGTTCAGTCTTTTACAAATAAGCATATTAACTGTATGTTTTAAAAAATGTATTCAATCGTTTTTATTATGGTAAAACACATAACATAAAATTTTCCCTTTTAAACATTTCCAGCATATAATTCAGTATCATTAAGTCTGTTCACATTGTTGTACAACTATTACCACCATCCATTTTCAGAACATGAGTGTAGACATCCTTGCCTTTGTCAAATTGTAGGGGAGAAGTGTTCAGTCTTTTACCGTTAAGCATATTAACTATAGGTTTTAAAAAATGTATTCAATTGTTTTTATTATGGTAAAACACATTACATACAATTTACCCTTTTAAACATTTTCAGTGTGTGATTCAGTAGCATTAAGTCTGTTCATATTGTTGTACAACTATTACCACCATCCATCTTCAGAACATTTTTATCTTCCCAAACTGAAACTCTGTGTCCATTAAACAACAACTTCCTATTCTACCTCTCTCCCACATTTTCCACATCCCACCCTCTGACTACCCTGGCCTGGCAACCACCATTCTACTTTCTGTCTTTATGAATTTGATTATTCTTCAATACCTTATATAAATGGAATCATACAATATTTTTCCTTTTGGGTCTGGATTATTTTACTTAGCAAAATATCTTCAAGATTCATCCATATTATTGCACATTGCATATGAGTTGGATTCCTTTTTAAGGCTGAATAATATACTTGGTATTCATGGGGGATTGGTTTCAGGATCCCCTTGGATACCAAAATTTGAGAATGCTCAAGTCCCTTATGTAAAATGGTGTAGCCTTTGCATATAAACTTTGTGTGTTGTCCTGTATACTTTAAATCCTCTAGATTACTTATAACAATGTAAGTGGTACATAAATGCTATAATAGTTGTTATACTGTATTGTTTTTTGTTTATATTATGAGGATAGGATGATTATTACTATTTTGAGGCAGAATCTCGCTCTGTCACCCAGGTCCTGAAGTGTAGTGGCATGATCTCAGCACACTGCATCTTCCACCTTCCGGGCTGAAGTGATCATCCTGCCTCAGCTTTTTGAATAGCTGGGACTACAGGCATGCACCACAATGCCCAGCTAATTTTTATATTTTTTTGTAGAGATGGGATTTTGCCATGTCACCCAGGCTGGTCTCAATCTCCTGGACTCAAGTAATCTGCCTGCCTTGGACTCCCAAATTGCTGGGATTATAGGCGTAAGCCAATCCACCTGTTCCTTATTTTTTATTTTAAAAATAATTTTGATCCACTGTTGGTTGAATCCCGGGATGTGGAAACTAGATACAGAGGGCCAACTGTATCATTTTATGTATATACCACTTTTTGTTTGTCCATTCATCCATTAATGGATGTTTGGGTTGTTCTATCTTTTGACTATTGTGAATAATTCTGCTGTAAATATTGAGGTGTAAGTGTTTGTTTGAATCCCTGCTTTCAGTTGTTTTGTGCATATACTCAGAAGTGGAATTGCTGGATCCTATGGTCACACTATGTTTAGTTATTTATTTTTTTGGACACAAAGTCTCTCTCTGTTGCCCAGGCTGGAGTGCAGTAGCACGATCATAGCTCACTGCAACCTTGAACTCCTGGGCTCAAGCAATCCTCCCATTTCAGCCTCCCGAGTAGCTGGGACTACAGGCATGCACCACCAAACCTGGCTAATATTTTAAATTTTTAGTAGAGATGAGATCTTGCTATGTTGCCCAGGCTGGTCTTCTTGAACTCCTAGTCTCAAGCAATTCTCCCTCCTAGGCCTCCCAAAGTGCTGAAATTATAGGCGTGAACCACTGCACTTGGCCTGTGTTTAATTTTTTCAAGAACTGTCATAGTGTTTTCCACAGTGACAGTACCATTGTTATGCTCACTAGCAATGCACAGGTTCCAATTTTTATACATCCTTGCTAACACTTGTTATTTTCTGTTTCTTTTTTTTTAATAGTCGTTCTAATGTAAGTAAAGTGATATCTTGTAGTTTTGATTTGCTTTACCCTAATGATTAATTAATGTATTTTTGGTTAGATAATTCATGACTTTATTCTGAATCTATAAGTATACTACACTGCATGCAGCAGAATTTGAAACTTTGTTAACTTTTCTGGGTAAATATAATTACTTAAAATCTACTGCTAATCACTATATCAAGAGATACCGTACTGAATATTTTTGCAATGAATGACTTGCCATCAAAATGACTTCTTCATAAAAAAATGTTTGGTGGATTGTTTTTTCATATACAAAAGCACTCTGACATTCAAATGGCATGGGCCCAGTGTCATCTTGTGGCATGGAGGAAACCCAAAAGATAAGATTTAGATCTTCTTACTTTCTGAAGTGCCTTTGGATTCTATTAATTGCAAAGGAATTACTAGACAAGAAGTAATCTTGTGGTGGTGGGAGACGAGGAAGTAGGGAGGATGTGAGACTGGACCAGCACGTGCTGGTCTGGCTTACTGAGGAATGCCAGGTACAAACTGAGCTTGGGCCACTGACCCGAATGCCCTAGGCTTCCTGAGAGGGGATAAGACATTTTATGCTACCTGCATTAAATTCTCAGGCTGTTGGATATTCAATTACAGTAGTTTCCCCTTATTCATAGAGGATAGTTACAGTGGATGCCTGTAACCTCACATAGTCCTAAACCCTATGTTTTTGTTTTTGTTTTTTTTTTTAAGACGGAGTCTCTCTCTTGTCGCCCAGGCTGGAGTGCAGTGGCGCCATCTCACTGCAACCTCCGCGTCCCAGGTTCAAGCTATTCTCCTGCCTCAGCCTCCTGAGTAGCTGGGATTACAGGTGCCCACCACCATGCCCGGCTAATTTTTGTACTGTTAGTAGAGACAGGGTTTTGCCATGTTGGCCAGGCTGGTCTCGAACTCCTGACCTTATGTGATCTGCCCATCTTGGCCTCCCAAAGTGCTGGGATTACAGGCGTGAGCCACCGCGCCCAACTTATATATACTATGTTTTTAACAGAGAAGGCCACTAAGTGACCAACGGGAGGGTAGTGAATACAGTGTGGATATGCCAGACAAAGGGATGATTTATGTCCTGGGTGGAATGGAATGGGATGGCATGAGGTCTCTTCATGCTACTCAGGAGAGCTGCATAATTTAATTCTTGAGGATTGTTTGTTTTTGGAGTTTTCCATTTAATATCTTTAGACTATGATTGATTGTGGGCCTTGAGTAACTGAATTCTCAGATAAGAGTATTCTACTCTACTGATTCGATTGTAGTCATTAAAAGTTTTAGTGTTGAAAATTAGATAATTATAAGGATTGACTGTATCAGAATTTCCTCAAGTAGGTTTTATTTTGAGAGATCTATATTCTCAGCTTTTAAAAAATGGAAGTGTTAAAATTGGCAATTCTCTAGCTCTAATCTACATATATGATTCATGTTCAATATTTATGTTAGATACTAATCTTTATATTTCATCTTTCTTCTCTTTTCTTTCTTCTTTTTTTTTTTTTTTGAGTTGGGGGTCTTGCTATGTTTCCCAGGCTGGTCTTCCCAGGCTGGTCTTGAATCCTTGGGCTCAGACAATCCTCCCATCTTGGCCTCCCAAAGTGCTGGGATTATAGGCATGAGCCACCGTGCCCAGCCTCTTCTCTTATTTTTCATTTTTGAATTTTCCTGTAGTGCCTAAAACAGTTCCTCATGCATAGTAATGACCCAATAAATTTTTAATTAATTATTTTATTTATGCTAGTGTCTTTTGGAAGAGAAGACTGTAAATCTTGCCAGTTTATGAACATAGTTTTCAGGGGGAAATAGCCCCTGTAATGTTAAGTAATTGTTGTGTTTCCTATAAACAGGATTTTAACAGAAAAGAGTAATATCAGCATGTTATTTTTAGCTAGTTTAACATACAAAGTAAGCTCCCCGTTCTAAAGAAGTGACATAGTCTTCAGCTTCCCAGTGGAAGAGTATGGTTTCATTATCTCAAAGCTAATGAACAATCTTTACAGCAATCAGTACATACTATTTAATAGTATTCTTATTTTTTTTGTTTTTGTTTTTAAGGTACAGGAAAAACAATGGTGATGGACATGTTTTATGCTTATGTGGAAATGAAGAGGAAAAAACGGGTTCATTTTCATGGTTTCATGCTAGATGTGCACAAAAGTAAGCAATGATCTGAAAGAAGTTTTTTCAGTGGGGAAACACTACAGAATGGTTTTCTTGATTGAATGAACATATACTCTTTTTAAAAATTAGATTTTTGCTTTCAGTAAGATTTTATTTGGTTCCATTTGTTTTGTGCTATGTTGAAACAGTCAGTAATGTGTCCAGAATTGGTCCTTAAGACTAATTTAATACTTTCAAATCAGAGAACAGAGATTACTATATGAAGCTCAGGCGTTTTCTGTTTCTACTAAGGGCCAATAAAAAATGTTAAAAATGCACCTGTTTAAATAAGTGATTCTTGATTAGGTCCTTTACTCTGTGTTACCTTAGCATGTAGGCATTCAGTTTGAGTACGCATAGAAGCTTTATTGCTTTCCTAGTGATCTTATGTTATTCCAGTTTTGCACGATTTGTTTACCAGTTGCACTGTAACCTCCCCAGAGCAGGAATCATGTGATTTTTTCCTCTAATACTTGCAGCATTTAGTACACACATAATGAATGAAGTGGACTGGCCTTAGTGTATTAGGCTAGAGATAAGGACACATTCTGATTGCATATGCTAGACATAATATACACTACTTGGGCAGGATCATATCCTCTGCTCTCATCCCTGAAATACATGACTAAGGTGGATGTGTTGATGCATCTAGTCACTTGTCTATTACCTTGTAATTTCTGAAATGATTGAAGAGTAGAAATGGAATGACCTTGAAGTTTCCTTACAACTATAAGAACACAATAATATTTGAACAACTTATTTTGAAGTACAGAAAATGCAAACAATTTCAATGATCAAATTTGATTTTACATGAAATTTAAACTTAATTTTATGTCCATACTAAAGTTTCATTTAGAGATTTTTAAAATGTTATAATTGTCTAAAATACACTAATGTATTTCATCTGTGTTTAATTTCATTCATTTAAGGAATACATCGCCTTAAACAGAGTTTGCCAAAAAGGAAACCAGGATTCATGGCTAAATCATATGACCCAATAGCTCCTATAGCTGAAGAAATCAGTGAAGAAGCATGTCTCCTATGTTTCGATGAATTTCAGGTAAAGTAGAGATTTTTCATAGATATAGAATGGTATACTGAATGAGGTATGAAGATTTAAATTTTGCTCTTGATTTTATCATTGTTTTATAAGGTGATTTGACACATTATCTCTTATTGCTTCAGTTTTACTATCTAGTTCAGGAGCTAGCAAATCACAACCTGCACAGCCACACAGGGCAAATCTGACCTGCCTGTTTTTTTATGGTTAGTGAGAAAAGAAGAGTGTATACATGCATACATACACACACACACACACACGCACACACACACACGCACACACACATATTTTAAGAGACAGGGTCCTGCTCTGTTACCCAGGCCCAGGCTGGAGTGCAGTGGCATAATCATAGCTCATCATAACCTCAAACTCCTGGGTTCAGCCTCCTGCCTCAGCTTCCTGAGTAGCTGGAACTATTGGCTCATACACCATACCTAGCAAAATTTTAAAAACAATTTTGTAGAGATTAGGTCTTACTATGTTTCCCAGGCTGGTTTCAAATCCTGGCCTCAAGTGATCCTCCAGCTTCAGCCTCCCAAAGTGCTGAAATTACAGTCATGAGCCATGACACCCAGCCAAGTTTTTGTAATTTTAAAGGTAGTTGAAAGAAGAAGAAGAAGAAGAAAAAGAAGAAAGTACAACAGAGACCCTATATGGCTTGCAAAGCCTAAAATATTTACTATTCAGTCTTTTATAGAAAAAGTCTGCCCACCTCTAAATTTTGGTCGATGATTGTACATCTCCCCTACACCACAAAGATAATCTAATTATCATAAAACAATGTCTTTAAAGATGTTTTAGTATTTTTAAAAAATGTTATATAAAGAACAAGTGATTCATCTCGTTGAAGCCTCACAACATACGTATCTGTGATAAAGGGAGGGAATTGCCTTAGTTGAACTTTCAAAGTTCCTCTTAGTTTTAGGATTGTCTGAAATTATGCATTTAAATTGGTAGTGAGTTATTTCCTGTTCTTCTGTGTTTTATAATCTGGATTAGTGGGGAGATGATATGGCCAAGATGCTTTTATCCCAAAGCATGCATGATTGGTCTCCTTTAGCAACCGGTACACATAGCTACCAATAGTCTAGATTTATGATGGAAGGGAAAGAATTTTCACCAGCAATGCTGTTACACTAATCCATCTAGGGAAGAGGGATCTTTGCCTCTTTCTTCCTTCAGTCATATTAAGACAGACTGGACTCACCTTTGTATTTAGAACTGCAAAGGTCTTCCAAGGAAAGGCTTTATGGAAAAGAACAGATGCTCTCCTGTCGTTCTGAAGAGGCATACTAATCACATCAATGTTTTGCAGGAAAAGAGCCTCACTGAGCTGTTTGAAAAAGCACTGACTTAACAGTTATGCTGCTTTCAAGAATAAAAGTCACTGATGAATCAATAGCGGCCATTTCTCTTGATTTTTCCATTACTCGCCTTTTAACCAAAATATCTCTAAATAAAACTGAACTGGCATAGTTACAATTTTGATTAAGGTATTGAAGTTAAATTTTTAAAGAGGTGTATTAATACCTAGCCTTTGTAAAATGATCCATAGTTTACAATGTGTTTTTACGTCCTTATCTTATTTAATTCTGCAAAATAGTTGATATCTCCACATGGAAATGAGAAATCTAAAGGCATTAGAATTTCCTAGGTATCATGTAAAAATCATTACCTTTAACTTTAAAAATGTAGATTTCAAAACTTTCAGAGAAACGATTGGCTTTTTTACTTTTATTTATTTATTTTTTTGAGATGGAGTTTTGCTCTTGTTGCCTAGACTGAAGTGCAATGGCGTGATCTCGGCTCACTGTAACCTCTGCCTCCTGGGTCAAGTGATTCTCCTGCCTCAGCCTCCTGAGTAGCTGGGATGGCAGGTGTGCACCACCATGCCCGGATAATTTTTTTGTATTTTTAGTAGAGACTGGTTTCACCATGTTGTCCAGGCTGGTCACGAACTCCTGACCTCAGGTGATCCACCTGCCTCGGCCTCCCAGAGTGCTGGGATTACAGGTGTGAGCCACCACATCTGGCCTGATTGGCATGTTTTTATGGCATAAGCGTTATTGGAAGGCAAGACTAAGAAGGTTAGGATGCTATGAAAATCTGACTGTGCAAAGCATGTGATCCTAAAGAAGATACACAGCAAGCAGGGCAACTTGCCCAGTTGGTGCAGCAGACACAGTGTCTGGGGCTCATGATACTTTTAGGGATCAAGAAAACATTTTAATTTCTTTTAAAATTTGAGGACCTAAATGAATATATCAATAATGACTCCAGCCTGTATCTGTCTATTCTGTATTATATTTGTCCTTATACCAACATAGTCGTAATGTTTTTTTATTTGAGGATGGGGCTCATGAAAGTAAAAGTTCCTAGGGCTTACAGGAGTCATAATGCCACCTTAATAGTGAAGGCCTACCAGAAACCTGCCTGGTTGTGCTGACATACTCCATTGGGTTCAGATTTCAAAAGGTTGATATGTTAGAAAGAAGGAAACAAAAACAACTGTCAGGACACTATCGTTCCAAATGAACTGAGTCTTGCAAAGAAATGCAGGCCACAGAAAGGATTTTTCAGATTACATATTGAGTATAAGAGAGATCCAGGGGAAACAGGCTCTTATAAAATGCCGCTTGCTGAAGGAGAGAAAGCAGATGTTATAGAGATCCCTGTTATTGCCTGCCCTGTCCAAATTGCTTTGATATTTATTCATTCATTGACTCATGCATCTCAGTTGCCTTGAAGGCCTTTATTCCATATCACAGGACAGGGCCCTATCTGTCCCACAGCTAAATGGACCATGCCTGGACAGCTGATCTATAAGTAGTTAATCCACAATCTTCTCAGCAACCTTGGACTTGTATGGTGTGGCTTGGCAAATGGGCCAGTCTTAGCCCCTCTCTAATGAATTTGAATTAAATGGCACAGAGGGAAGCTCTTCTTACTAATGAAACAGAAACAAAGAAATATAGAAAGTAATTGAATCACTTTAAGGGAAAGAGCACTAGAGCACTCCCTAGACAGCTGCTGAGCTCTCCATAGCAACCTCCAATTCCAAGCCAAACCCCATAAGGTGCCATCAGTATTGTCGCTATCCTGGAGTTTCAAGTAAATCTTTTTTCTTCAGCTCGATCTCCGGTGCCTATTTCTTACAAATAGTCTTGATGAGAATAGAACTATTCAAGTCGTATTTTGCTCCTATCTGCTGTGAAGATGTATTTCCCTGTGATCTGTAAAAGATAACATAAACATTGGTAAGAAGTACTGTGAGGAAATGTCACTTTCCTTAATATGAAATCTGTTACCTCCAGTGGAAAGAGAATTAACTGATGAGCTAAAGCCCAGGAAGAGAAAGATGAGGTATCTGCTAGGAATGCTTTTGGCCACAGGAAACAGAAAACCCAAATTAAAAGGGCTTGTACTCCAATGGGGAAATACTCTGTTATATAAGGTAGTGTCATTTTCCTTGCTCAAACCCTTCTACTTCCTCTCTAACCTTGTCTCCTACAGGTTCAGCCTCACTCATTGCTCCCTACCTTCTTCATAGATTCAATCCTATTTTCTTCATAGGTTAAGGAACCGCAGTTAGTAGTTGGGTATTATGCCAACTACTTATTTCCCGCAGGGCTCTGAAGAAAACATGCACAGAGATGACAAAACAAGACAATACCAAATTGATTGCTTTCATTTGATCCCAAATTTTAGTGTAGCATGTTTTTTTTTTTTTCCCCCCATTCCCAATTATTGCATAATATAGCATTCTTGTATGTTAAGAGTTGACAGTATGGGAGACCCTATTCCCCTGAGCAAGTTTGACCTGAATATCCTAGAATGCAAAATGTTAATAGTCTTGCTCTTTTATTTCCTTTACAATTCCAACTTGAATCTTGGAGATTACTACTGCATTCAAGAAAAGACCGATATCTGCATATACCCAGTGTTAGAAGAGCCAGAGAAAATGAAAATACAAGGGCAAGAGTGTGCCCCCTAAGGGAAGAAGTGATCTCTGCTGGTTTCACTATCCTGAACTGTCTTCTTCAGGTCTTAAAGAAGTTTCTCCAATACACCAAAATTCGATGATCACAAGTCCAAATCTTTACTTATCCCCCTTCCCGAAAACTCAAGAGGGTGAAATATACTCCAAAATGTTGCTGCGCCAGCACTCTGATCCCCACCAACCACACAATTTATAACGAACAAGCAGAGCCTTTGCACTGGGCATTCTTTCTGCACAGAGTGGTCCCTCTGTTCTGAGAGCCCCCAGCTAAATTGGGGTTCCAGCACCAGAGCGGCTGGCAACCTTGCCCTAACAGGAAATTCAGGGAGCTGGATATAGGTGTTTACAGCTTGCCTTTCACAGGAAACTTCTTTCACCTGGAGAACGGCCTGATGCCTGGTTGTCTGACCCATGACCAAGGAGTCCCTCACACAGGAAGCTTGTTTATACTGGCATATGCCTTTGTGGCTCTTGTCTGACTTATGTCCAGTTTATGCCGTCTGACCATTGCTTTGGCACTGGGAGCCTGATGTTGTGTTCTTCCTGGCATCCCAGGAAAATCCTGGCCTGGGGCAGACCCTGGTTCTTCAGAGGGAAGGTGAAAGTCAATACACCACTACAATAGAAAATAAGTTCAAAGACTGATTATTACAGATGCTGGGCAGGGAGGGAGCAATGAGTCAGAAGGCCAGTCCTTCGTCCCTGGTCACAGGAGGCAGTAATGAAGAGTCAGGCAGAAAGAGAGTATGGCAACTAGCAGCATGCATGTATATGTGTATTTTATATATATGTAGGAATAGGATGTGGCTAACTATGCTTGTGAGCAAAAGCCTGAATGGTTCGTTTAAAGTAAAGGAAGCAACAGGAAAAGTGAGGAGCCCCATCTTGTAAGCAAGAGCTATGCCTCTAGGCTCTTATCTCTGGCCACAGGCTTAAGCCATTGGGTTCTACTTTTAATGCCTAGGCAGCAACTGGTGCTGTGGGGTTTCCCTCACACCCTTACATATTCCTAAGAGCAACTCCCTCATTTCATCTTTGCTCAGTTACATCCTTAACAAGGCCCATTTTAATACCCTATTTGAAATTGCAGCTTACCATTGACCTCCACGCTTCTGATGCCCCTTACCCACCTTTTTTCCCATATCATATATCACCTTTTAACATATTATATGTAATTTACTTATTTATTATGTTTATTATTTATCTGTATTCCCAGAATGTAAACTTGAATGCATGAATCTTTATTAATTGATGCATCTCAGGTTTCTAGAACAGTGTCTGGGCTGGGCACGGTGGCTCAAGCCTGTAATCCCAGCACTTTGGGAGGCCGAGACGGGCGGATCACAAGGTCAGGAGATCGAGACCATCCTGGCTAACACGGTGAAACCCCGTCTCTACTAAAAAAATACAAAAAACTAGCTGGGCGAGGTGGCAGGCACCTGTAGTCCCAGCTACTAGGGAGGCTGAGGCAGGAGAATGGCGTGAACCCGGGAGGCGGAGCTTGCAGTGAGCTGAGATCCGGCCACTGCACTCCAGCTTGGGTGACAGAGCAAGACTCCGTCTAAAAAAAAAAAAAAAAAAAAAAAAAAACAGTGTCTGAGAATGAATGAATAAGTAGTGAATAAATGAATGAATGAATGAGTTCATATTAAGTCCCACTCCCCTTCCATATAATAGCATTTCTCAAGCAAAATCAGCATTAACAGAACCCAAAATCAGCATTTACAGAATAATATGGCTGATTTTTTTCATGTTTGTTTACATACTAGTTAAATCCATCTTTTATGAACTATTTGAGGTATTGCCCATGTATTTACTAGAATGCTTATATTCCATCTATTATATATGCTCTATAATATTAGTTACTGTTTATTGAGTGTTTTTCTATGTGCCTGTGTTCTTAATAACTGTATAATGCTAAATATAATTTTAGCTACAGCTAAAATTCTATGTAGCTATACATTAATAATACAGAATTATATTAATACTAGAATATATATCATACATAGGTAATAGTCAAAGTTAATAGTCTCTCATTTCTTGAGAGTTTACTTTATGTCTCATAACAATATTGCAAGGTAGGTATTATTACTGCTTTTGTTGCATTGATGAGGAAATTGAGGGTCAGAGAGGTTCAGTAACTTGACCAAGGTCACACAGCTGGTAACTAGCAGTTTAAGTCCAGCACTAATGCTCTTGTTTACCAGTAACAGCTATGCTATATGTTTACCTTGGTATATGAAGAGTCTTGTATTATGTGTTTAAATATACAGTTCTAGAGCTGGGTGGGGTTTTGGTAGATGTTTTAGTGGTGGAGCCTAAAAATTATCCTTAGGCCTATTAAGCCTAGTACAATACTTGCTGATTTATTAGGAAAGAATTTTTGAGGCACTTTATTCTTAGCGACAGTATATCTATCTACAATCACCACTTTACTTTTAAAATGGAATCGTATTAGTAGCCTTGATTTTTAGCTAGTTATTATTGGCCTTTAGGTGGTGTTAATTAATATAATATTTATTTTACTAGGGAGATGAATGGTAATTATTGCTGCTTAAAAACACGGATATACTCCTTTTTTGTGCTCTTGAATTTAAGGAATTTTAAAGATTATGTTTTGGTAAGCATTCAGATTACACTTGCAGAATGTTCTTCATTAGCTTGGTCTTCCTTACTAAGTGTAACATTTCAGCTTTTTTAAACTTTTATTTTAGGTTCAGGGGTATGTGTGCAGGTTTGTTATAGAGGTAAACATGTGTCACAAGAGTTTGCTGTACTGATTATTTCATCACCCAGGTTTAAACCTAGTAGCCAATAGTTCTTTTTTCTGCTCTTCCCCCTCCTCCCATCCTCTACGCTCAAGTAGGTGCATTTCAGTTTTGCCTGAGGTGTTAGATACTCGATTCTTATCTTGGTTGAGAAATGTGTTTGGATAGGTTGTTTTTTTTTAATGTGTTTTGGTTAGTGAAATAAATAATAGCTTATCTTCAGAGTTTTCCTTAGGATCTTCATTATGTCCTCTTGGAATATTTATGTTACATGTTAAACTGTTTATGTTCTGAAGACATCAGATTAGTGAGGAAAACTGATTTTTAAAAATGTTATTTCTTCATATCTCTTCTGAGAGGGACATTGAATAGATGTTTTACTAATACCGGTCCAGAAAAAAAAAAAAAAGAATTCTGATGAGCAGAAGATCATGCAAAATTCTCCTCTATAAGCTATCAATATCATTTAAAAAATAGTTTTAACTATTTTTATGAAGCAGGAAGAAAGCTATTAAAAACTGCTAATAAAAACTAGGTGCTTATTTTTGTGCTAATCCTAATTACTGATAATGCATGCTTATGTTTGTCACTCATTATATGGCACCGTACCAATCAGTGGATGACTGAGACTCAAGCACTCACACATGTAAATTCACCATTAGATTTTTTTTTTTCCTTTTCTACTTAAGTGAGTCATAATGGAAAGCAACTCTAGGTTATAAAAAAATCTTTTCTCTTTAATGCTAATGAAATGTCTCCACTCTCTGTATTAGCAGACTACCCTTATTGGTAATCTGTAGCCTTCTCTTTTGTTCGTGGTGGTAATGAAATGCTGGGTACTGAAAAAGCCAGCTCTCCAAGAATGTGTGGCCAATTGTCTTCTGTTCACTTATACTGTAAAATTACTGTTCCCCGGCAAGGCTGAACAAGTGCGGGGACAAGATCAAAAGAGTATACACTGGCACCCAGCTACACCAAGTGACTCCTGCTTTATTAATTAGTCATAGCTTCTCCAAGCTAATTTGCTCTGATAGGGCAAAAACATTCTGAAATATAAAAACAGCAAATTATAACTCAACCACAAGCCTTTACTGTTGGCTTTCTTCAACTTTCAGTTTAAACCTTTGTATTGTGTCATAAGCTAAATGTCCCTTCAGTTTTCTAAACCTTAGGGCACAAAAGCTATTTTACATTTTTTTCAAAGACATTAATGATATAGTCAAATGACCATTTTTATTCTCTAAAATCGGGCAACCTTTCATTGATATTGTTCTTTTAAAAAGTCAGTGTATTGGCAATGTAATTTAAAAGTGCAGTTACTATTAAAATGTGCAAGCTCGTTCTGTCCTCTCATCAGAAATGCCACTGGTGTTCAAGCATTTGAAAAGGACTTTCTCTGTCAGTGTTTTTGCGGAAGCCAAATTTGACAGTGATCCTAAACTCTAAATTAAATAATATCAGCACCACTTTCCTTTTCATTTAATCACCATTTTGAAGTTCCCGAAGTCTTTTTAATGTAAGGAATCTTTAGCAGTTTTTTAGTTATAACTTGAGACAGCAAAAATAAATAAATAAAAAATAAAAAATAAAAAAATACATCCCTATTTCATGGTTTTGTTTTCAGGTGGGAAAGAAATAATTAAAACTTTGAGTAAGATATTAGCTGTAAAAAGAAAAGTGATTTAGACTTGTGCAACCCAGGTTATTGTTAATTGCATTATAACCATTCAGTTTGTAACTTTTAGGATTTTGATTTAATTGAAAGAATTCACCAATTTTTATGTCCTCTAATGGGGTTTAAAAATAACAATGTACTATATCTTGTGGATATATGTAAAGCAAGTTGTACTGAGATTATTTGAAATGTGCTATCAAAGAAAGATCAAGACATTTTTACACTGGGAGTATCTAAAGCCCATGTTATTATGTACTTACAATGATTGATGTCAATCTTCGTTACAAATTTATTTTTGGAGTCAACTTCTTTCTCTCCTTAATTGTTGTCTTTCTTTGTGAATTTTAAAAGCCTTTAGAAAAAGTTATATCATTAAGCTTACTTCATAATTGTGAATTTAAAAAACAATTTTAGAAAAGACCAATAATTATATTTCTCTGTAACCTAACTTGGATGGAATAGTTTTATCTGTATTATGCATTTCTAGGATTGTCACAAGTTATTTTTTTAAGGGACTATATTAGCCATTCTTGAAAGGTTGTTTTGTTTTTTGTGTTTTTTTTTTGGTAGAAGGAATATTTGTGTTTGTGAAGGTTAGCAGAGGCTGGCTGTGCTGGAAGTGACTGCAGTGCCTTTTGATTATTCATGGACAGTAATAGAAGGCACTTAAAAAGAACAATGAAATTGCTTATTTTTGTGATGGGCCATCTGTTGAATTGTTTTGTGCAACAATTGCACAATAGTATCTATGTCATATCATTCTATTTTCAACAGCAGCTGATTATGTCTCACTGGCTACTTGTCCTTATTTCTAAAGTCCCATGACCATTTAAAGTCACCTTTCCAGGGACCTTTGCCAGAAAGGTATTAGAAATCTCAAACAGCCTGTGTATTTTTTTATTATTATTTTTTTCATCTCTCTTTTTTGGGGGGGGGGTTGGGAAACGGGTGGAAAGTGGAGGAGGGTGTTGGTCATGTTAGTTCTAATTAATTAGACTTCCTAAATGTTTAGGACAATTATCTATGCTTTCCACCTGTAGTTCTATAAAAGAAGTTATCATAGAACCATTTGGTAATTTGTGTAGAAATGATAGGCTTGCAAAAAGAAGAGTCAAGTTTAAAAGACTGCTATACAGTGTTTCATGATTTTAATTATCTACTCTTTTCTTCATGATGATAATTAGAATTTTTCTCTTGGAATTTACTTCCATCTTAAAAAAAAGATGATCCATTAGCAAATTTGTTAGAGCAGAAGTGAAATTAAAATAAAACAAATATGTTGTTGTCAATAGGTCACTGACATTGCTGATGCCATGATTCTGAAACAGCTTTTTGAAAATCTGTTCAAAAACGGGGTCGTCGTTGTGGCAACATCCAACAGGCCACCGGAAGGTAAAAACAAACATTGTGCTAGTCTCATCCAATTAGGTGGAAACTAACAAGCTTTTAAAAATCCATAATTTTGTACTAAATTTATTGTGTTAGTAAATCTGATGACTTTGCTTATTACTAGTTTTATAACTGGCTTAATCTGAAAAATCAGTTGGTATTTGTATTTGAAAAGTTATATATTCTTAGCAAGCTAAATCCAGTTGATTCCCAGGTTTGGTGCACTTGCTGTTTTTTTGTGTTTTTTTCCCCTAAATATTAGATATGTCATATGTGCTTATAAAAAAAATGCAGGCCTTTTGGACTGCTTTTTATGGGCCATGAAAGAAACTCAACTAAATGAAAGACAAAACTCATAATTAAATTTTAGAAAAAGAACGAAAACTTCCTTGCATGAATAGTTTCTAATACTTCACTTAAATTATCATTTCTAAAAAAGCACTTGTGGCTTATTAAGAAAGTACTTACAAATTAAAATACAAGTAATATTTAGATTAAAAACAAGTTTAAAATCTTGCATCTTTCAGCCCATCATGTGCTCAGTTAAAGGTCTAAGAAACCACAAATATTTCCTGAGAGATTTAATGGGAACATCTTTCTGCCTGGAGTGCTGTTTCTCCAGATACCTGCATGGCTAAGCCCTCACCTCCTTTGTCTTTGCTCAGAAGTTACATTGCCAGTGAAGCCTAGACTTGTCTCCCTGAACCTGCAGCACATCCCTTTCTTCTTGGTACTACTTCCCTTTACCCTGCTCTCTTTTTTACCCATAGCACTATGGATCTACCATATAATTTACTTATTTATTTATTTATAGTTTATTATCTGTTCCCTTCCAGGACACAAAAGCTTCATGAGGGCAGTGATTTGTATCTCTTCTGTTCTCAAATGTGTTCTCAGCACCTATAACAGTGTCTTACACATAGATGGTTCTCAGTAAATAGTCTTAGAATGAACACTGGATGGTTGCATGTTTTAAAAAGATCTCTCTGGCTGCAGGATTGAGAATAGAGTGTGGGTATGGGGTTTCAGAGTTAGAAGTAAGGAGACCATTTAGGAGACTACGGCAACAATCCCAAGGGGAGGTAATGCAGGAGTAAAGTGATGAGAAGAGGGTAGGTTCTGATATACTGTATAGGCAGAGTCAGCAGGATTTACTGATGGAATGGATCTAGGGTATGACAAAAGAGAGAGGGATCAAGAGTAACTCAAAGGTTTTGGCCTGAGCAATTGGAAGGATGAAGTTGCTGTTTACTGAGATGGGGAAGACTACAGAAAAAGCAGATTTGGGTAGGGTGGTGGAGGTAGGGGTTTCTGTGGTGACAAGGGGGATGCATATGAGAGTTTGGACTTCATTGGAAAAGTCTGGGCTGGAGATGTACATTTGGAAGTCATCAGTCTTAAAGGAGGCAGGAAAGAGCAGCTGGTGAGGTAGGAGGAGAACCAGGAGAGTGTCAAGCGAGGAAAAGAAAAGTAGTAACAAAAGGATTGATGAATACTTCTGTTAAATGCTGCTACAAGCTGAAATGAGGTTGAGAATTAACCATTGCAATTAGTAACATGGAATTCATTAGTGAGTCTGAAAAGAGTAATGTCATAGTGGGAACTTTTTTTTTAAAGTAAGCTGTGCCACATTGATGGCAAATATTGAATTTAAAATTGCTAACAGACCAAGATCTTACTATGTAGCCTGCTGTGAAACTAGGTCTCTTTCATTCTATGTTTGTGTAGTGAATTTCTTTTTCTTCATATCACATTTCAACTTATTAGTCTATGTTGTGCCATTTTATTGATTTTTATTGAAGTATTTTTTATTTTTGTTTTTTGTTTTTATTTATTTTTGTTTTGCAAATGGAGTATGTTTGAAGTATTTTTGAAGTATGATTCTAACATAATTTTTTTTTTGGCTATCCCTACTATGACATTTATACATTTGATAATCATATTTATATATCTTTAGCCATTCCTTAATTAAAATGTGTAAATCAGATAGGACTAAATTAAGTTACTTGTTGCATACCACTGGAGGCCTTGTCTTAGGAAGACATCAATTAACTAATCACCACTTTTTGGATCCAGTTATCCAAACAATTATAGTTATACCTCATCCATTGTACTACAAAAGAATTATGAGTGATTTTGCAGATGTACTTATTAAAATCCATATAATGTTATATACAGCATTCTTGTGATTAACTAGTGTTAGCAACCCTATGAGCCAAGGGAGTGAGCTTTTTAATATTAGATCTTCTATCTAGGTGGAAGTGAAGCTTGTCTCTACGACAGCTGACATGTTGATTTGACAGTGGCATCAGTATTACCTTTAGACATTCAGTGACAAGCTATGCTCATAAATAGCAAAGAGCTAGAACAATTTTGGAAGCCCTGTAGCAAAGACTGCTGAAAGGATAATTAGGCTGCTTAGACTATGGCAGTGTGGTTAACTAACTGAGAAAGGACAGCCACCAGGAGGGGTAAAGGAATATTTTGCAGCTCCTAGCTTTGTAGGAGTGAACAAAGCTACTGGTGTATCGGGGTAACCTGCAGAAATCTGAGCTGGAGCCACCCTTCTGGAGAAGACTGAAAGTTCAAGATGCGGAATTGCAAAAACTGGACAAACTTAGAGAAAGCCTTTTCTAAATATAAACTGTGGAAGGAATGGGATGCTTGTCATAGACCAGGTTTTTTAGCCACAGCAGACAATCATCATAAATAACTTAATATTTTAATGTAATGAAGATGACGTATATGTGTGTGTGTGCATGTGTGTGTATATAATTTTATTCATGGAGAAAAAGACTCAGAGAGACTAAGCATATCAGGAAAAGGTAGAACTATAAGACGAAGAATGGAGCAGGGATTGCCAAGGTTCGGGGGGAGGAGGTGTTTGACTACAAAAGGGCAGCTTCAGGATGCAACTGCTGCATCCTAATTATAGTGGTGGTTACATGTGCTAAAAACATAGAACTGTAGGCCAAAAAAAGTTACATATTATATGTAAATTAAAAACAAATCACATGGATAGTGAATGACAGAACAAAGACTAGAACTTAGGTTTTGTGACTCTTTTTACGCATTGTTTTCGATCTTTTTGCCTTATGGTCATCACTGATCTCTGTCTATCCTGTCCCAGAGAAAGAATGTCCTTTTATTAAAACAGCAACTCAAAGTACTACATTAGAAAAAGGTAGGGAGGGGGAGAAGAAAAAAAAGAAGAGTGTCCTCTTTTCCAGCCATCAAAATGCATTCACCTTTTTTTTTTTTTTTTTTTTTTTTTGAGACAGAGCCTCGCTCTGTTGCCCAGACTGGGGTGCAGTGGTGCGATCTCGGTTCACTGCAACCTCTGCTTCCTGGGTTCAAGCGGTTCTCCTGCCTCAGTCTCCCAAGTAGCTGGGATTACAGGCACCTGCCACCTCGTCCAGCTAATTTTTTGTATTTTTAGTAGAGACAGTGTTTCACCATGTTGGCCAGGCTGGTCTTGAACTCCTGACCTCAGGTAATACACCTGCCTTGGCCTCCCAAAGTGCTGGGATTACAGTGTGAGCTACCGCGCCCAGCCCCAGATCAATCTATCTATCTATCTATCTATCTATCTATCTATCTATCTATCCATCCATCCATCTTTTAAAATAGAAGCAACTTCTTAGACTGCTACAAGAGCTGGCAGAGGGTTGAGGCAAAGCCGAGTGGCTGGAGATAGAATGACCCATTTGAGGTAGCCAGTGGGGCTAGAGTGGAGAGTGAGGGGGAGAAGGATGCAGTAAAGTACAAGTTGAATCTGTAGAGGTAAGAGCTACACCTTGTAGCAATAATAAGGATTTTGGATTTTATTCTAAGAGAAACGCTAAGCCATTGAAGCTTATCTTAAGCAGGGACTGACGTGATCTGAGTTGGAAATACCCTTCTGGCTGTAGTTTGGAGAATAGGTTACTAGATGGGGTATAGTAATATGGTGCATGCAGGGAGACATATTAGGAAGCTGTTGTAGCACACTAGACAAGAAATGAATATACTTTGGTATAAGGGTATAAGGCAGTGATTCTCAACGAGGGGCCTCTTTTGCTCACCAGGGAATATTTGGTAACACCCGAGACATTTTTGGCTCTCTCACCTGGTGGGAGAGGGCTGCTACTGGCATCTAGTAGGTAAAGGCCAGGAATATAGCCAAAGTATCCTATAATGTAACCCCTGCAACAAAGAATTATGTAGCCAAAAATGTCAGTAGTGCCTAAGTTAAGAAACCCAGGTACAAGGTGATGGCAATGGATATGGAGAGAAGGATAGATTTGAGAGAGATTTAGGAGGTGAAGTAGACAGCACTTGGATATAGGTTAGATACTGGGGAAAAAGGAAAGGACACTTTCTAACTTTCTGAGTTGTACAGCTGGGTAAGTGGTGTGTCTGCCATTCAACAGAGACAAAAAACTAGCGGTTAGGAGTCTAGAAAATAATGCCTGATGGAGAAGAACACACATATTTTTTTTTCTCTATTAATCCTTTAGCCCCTCTGTTTAATTCCTTCTGCTTCATTCATCTCATTCCCTCCATTTCTACTTATAATGCTTCAATTTCCTGGGCAAGAATGGATGGTTGTTGGTGATGCGGGCTACAATCATAGCCTAATCAGTTAATAATTTATTGTTTATAATAACTTAATTTATTGTGAATTTATAGACAAATTAACTTTAATTTTAATATAAAATTGTGAGGAATATTTACTCATTATTAATTCTAATAGAAAATAATTGGTGGTCATGTAAAGCAACACCAAGTTTAGGAACCTAAGAGAGTAAATAACTCTGGAGTGGAGTGTCTCGGAAGGTCTTGTAGAAGAGAAGGGGAAGTTATACTTGAGGCGGGTGGAGGGAATAAGGGACCAAAGACTGCTGTCCTGCACTTCACTGTTTTTTCTAGCTCTAACTTCCAGTTCATGCCTTGTTTGGGTCCAAGGCCTCACCCTCTGTACACCATGCAGCTGTTAAAACCCCAAATCAGTGTCCGCTTGTGATTACTACTTTATTTTTTGTTTTGTATTGTTTTATTTTTGTTTTGTTTTGTGACAGTCTTGCTCTGTCACCCAGACTGGAGTGCCATGGTGCAATACCGCTACAAGACACTAGAAATGTTGTTTAAAATAAACTAAACAGGCTGGACGTGATGGCTCATGCTTATAATCCCAGCCTTTTGGGAGGCCTAGGCAGGAAAATTGCTTGAGCGCAGGAGTTTGAGACTAGCCTGAGCAACATAATGAGAGCCTATCTGTACAAAAAATTTAAAATTAGTTGGGCACGGTGGCGAGTGGTACTGCTCACGGCATCCTCGACCTCCTGAGCCCAAGTGATCCTTCTGCCTCAGCCTTGTGAGTAGCTTGGACTACCAGGCTCAGCAAAGTTTTAAATTTTTTGTGGATCTCCCTCTGTTGCCCAGGCTGGTCTCAGACTTCTGTGCTCAAACTATTCTCCTGCCTTAGCCTCCCAAAATGTTGGGATTATAGGCTTGAGTCCGTGTGCCTGGCATGATTACTACTTTAGTTTTTAGCTTTCTCTTTGTTTTTTGGTCTCTAGGGATTTTCCTTTCTGGCAGTCTCAAAATGTTTATTAAATTTAATTAATCAATTAATTACTTTATTTTTAGAGACAGGGTCTTGCTCTGACCCAGGCTGGAGTGCAGGGGTGTGATTATAGCTCACTGTAACCTTGAATGCCTGGGCTCAAACCATCCTCCTGCCTCAGCCTCCTGAGTTGCCAGGACTACAGGCATGTACCACTGTGCCCAACTAGTTTTTAATTTTTTTTTTGTAGAGTTAGGGTCTCGTTATGTTGCCTAGGCTAGTCTCAGACTCCTGGGCTCAAGCAATTCTCCCTCCTAGGCCTCCCAAAAGGCTGGGATTATAAGCATGAGCCATCATGCCCAGCCTGTTTAGTTTATTTTAAATAACATTTCTAGTGTATGTATGTATATATATATATTTCACTTTATATAAATTCACTTTTTTCATTTATTTCAAATATGTGATGACATAACTATAAAATTAACATTTGGTTATTTTCTTTATTTTCTTCACCTCCTTGGTTATATGTATTCGTAGGCATTTTTTGTGTGTATGGCTATTACAAATGGGATTGCATTCTTAATTTGGCTCTCAGTTTGAATGTTATTGGTGTATAGAAATGCTACTGATTTTTATATATTGATTTTGGTACCCTGAAACTTTCCTGAAGTTGTTTATCAGTTCCAGGAGACTTTTGATGGAATCTTTAGAGTTTTCAAGGTATAGAATCATACTGTCTGTGAAGAAAGCTAGTTTGATTTCTCCTTTTCCAATTTAGATTGCTTTTATTTCTTCCTCTTGCCTGATTGCTCTGGCTAGCACTTCCAGTATATGAATAGGAGTGGTGAGAGTGGGCATCCTTTCTTACTCCATTTCTCAAAGGGAATGCTTCCAGTTTTTGCCCATTTAGTATGATGTTGGCTATGGGTTTGTCGTAGATGGCTCTTATTATTTTTTAGGTGTGTTCCTGCAATGTCTAGTTTCTTGAGGGTTTTTATCATGAAAGGATGTTGGATTTTATTGAAAGCTTTTTCTGCATCTATTGAGATTATTCTATGGTTTTTGTTTTTAATTCTGTTTATGTGGTGAATCACATTTATTGATTTGTGTGTGTTGAACCAACCTCGCATCCCAGGACCGAGGCTTATTTGACTATGGTGAATTAACTTTTTGGTGTGTTGTTGAATTCAGTTTTCTAGTATTTTTTTGAGGATTTTGGATCTATGTCCATCGGATATCAGCCTTTTCATTGTGTCTTTGCCAGGTTTTGGTACTAGGGTGATACTGGCTTTGTAGAATGAGTTAAGGAGGAGTCTCTCCTCAGTTTTTTGAAATAGTTTCAGTAGAATTGGTACCGGCTCTTCTTTGTATGTCTGGTAGAATTTGGCTGTGAATCCATATCTGGTCTAGGGCTTTTTTGGATTAGTAGTTTTTAAATTATTGATTCAATTTTGGAACTCGATATTGGTCTGTTTGGTGTTTCAATTCTTTCTGATTCAATCTTGGGAGACTGCATGTTTCCAGGAATTAATCCATTTCCTCTAGATTTTCTAGTTTGTGTGTGTAGAGGTGTTCGTATTAGTCTCTGAGGATCTTTTGTTTTTCTATGGGATTGGTTGGAATGTCACCTTTGTCATTTCTGATTGTGCTTATTTGGATTTTCTCTCTCTTTTTCTTTTTTAATCTAGCTGGCAGTCTATAGATCTTGTTTATCCTTTCAAAGAACCAACTTTTGGTTTCGCTGATTCTTTGTGTGGATTTTTGAGTCTCAATTTTGTTCAGTTGTGCTCTGATTTTATTTCTTTTCTTCTGCTAGCTTGGGGTTAGTTTGTTCTTGTTTTGTCTAGTTCTTCTAGGTGTGATGTTAGATTGTTGATTTGAAATCTTTCTTTTTGAGGTAGGCATTTAGTGCTGTAACCTTTTTTCTTAACACTGCTTTTGCTATATCCCAGAGATTTTGGGATATTGTGTCTTTGTTTTTATTTATTTCAAAGAATCTTTTGATTTCAGCCTTGATTTTATTGTTTACCCCAAAGTCATTCAGGAGCAAGTTGTTTAATTTCCATGTAATTGTGTGGTTTTGAGAGATCTTCTTGGTATTGATTTCTATTTTTATTCTACTGTGGTCTAAGAGTACGGTTGATATGATTTTGATTTTTAAAAAATTTATCAAGACTTATGTTATGATTGAGCATGTGGTTAATCTTGGAGTATGTTCTGTGTGCAGATGAGAAGACTGTATATTCTGTGGTTGATATATAGAGTGTTCTGTACATATCTATTAGTCCAATTGGTCAACTGTTAAGTCCAGAATTTCTTTGTTAATTTTCTGCCTTCATGATCTAATCCTGTCAGTGGGGCATTGAAGTCCCTTACTATTATTGTGTGGTTATCTAAGTCTTTTTGTAAGTGTATAAGTACTTGTTTTATGAATCTAGATGCTCCAATGTTGGATACATATATATTTAGGATAGTTAAGTTTTATTGAATATAACCCTTTATCATTATGTAATACCCTTCTTTGTAAAACATTGTTGGTTTAAAGTCTATTTAATCTGATAATAAGATTTTTTTTCTGCCTTTTTTTTTTGTTTTCTTTTTGCATGGTAGATCTTTCTCCACCCCTTTACTTGGAGCCTATGGGTGTTATTACATGTGAGATGGGTCTTTTGAAGACAACAGATGGATGGGTCTTGTTTCTTTATCCAACTTGCCACTCTTTGCCTTGTAAGTGGGGCATTTAGACCATTTACATTCAAGGTTAATATTGATATGTGAAGTTATGATCCTATTGTGAAATTGTTAGCTGTTTGCTTTGTAGTTTCTATTGTTTTTTTTCTTTATAGGGTCTGTGGACTATGTACTTAAGTGTGTTTTTGTGGTAGCAGGTATCATTCTTTTGTTTCCATATTTAGGACTCCCTTAAGGATCTGTTGTAAGGCTACTCTAGTAGTAACACATTCCTTTGGCACTTGCTTGTCTGGAAACGATTTTATTTCTTCTTTGCTATGAAACTTAGTTTGGCAGGATATGAAATTCTTGGTTGGAGTTTCTTTACTTTAAGAATGCTGATAATCGGCTGCCAGTCTCTCCTGGTTTGCAAGGTTCCGGCTGGCAAGTCCGCTGTTAGCCTGATGGGGTTCCTTTTGTACATGATCTGCCCTTTTTCTCTAGCCACCTTTAAGATTTTTTCTTTAGCATTGACCTTGGACAGTATGGTGACTATATATGTCTTGGTGATGTTCATTTTGAATATAGTATCTTGCAGGTGTTCTCTGGATTTCTTGTATCTGGATGTCTACCTCCCTGGCAAGATAAGGAAAGTTTCCTTTTTTTTTTTTTTTTTTGACATTTTTCACAAATTTATTTATCCATGTTCTAAGGACTAGGGAAGTTTTCTTGAATTATTGCCTCAAGTGTATTTTCCAAGTGGTTTGCTTTTTCTCCTTCTCTCTCAGGAATGTTAATAATTTGAAGGTTTGGTTGCTCTACATAATCCCACATTTCTGAAATAATTTGCTTATTTTACTTATTTTTAAAAATTCTTTTTTTTTTTTGGTCAGATTGGGTTCATTCAAAAGACCAGTCTTGAAGTCCTGAAATTCTTTCTTCTGCTTGGTCCAGTCCATTTATAAAGCTTTCAATTTTATTTTGAAATTCCTTAAGCGAGTTTTTTAATTCTAGAGGCTCTGATTGATTTCTTTTTAAGATGTTTATCTCTTCATTTCCTGGATTGCTTTAGAAGTTTCTTTTCTCGATTTTTAACTTTGTCTTGGATCTCTGTGAGCTTCCTTGCAAGCGTGCTTTGAAGTTTTTTTTTTTTTTTTTTTTTTTTGATACAGAGTCTCACTCTGATGCCCAGGCTGGAATGCAGTCATATAATCTCGGCTTACTACAACCTCCATCTCCCAGGTTCAAGTGATTCTCCTGCCTCAGCTTCCCAGTAGCTGGGATTACAGGCACATGCCACCACGCCCAGCTAATTTTTGTATTTTTAGTAGAGATAGGCTTTCACCATATTGGCCAGGCTGATCTCGAACTCCTGACCTCAGGTGATCTGGCCGCCTTGGCCTCCTGAAGTGCTGGGACTACAGGTTCACACCACACCTGGCCTATGCTTTGAGTTCCTTATCTGTTATTTCTGAGTTTCTATTTTGGTTAGGGACCATTGCTGGAGATCTAGAGAAATTTTTTGGTGGTGTCACTACCTTCAGCTTTTTCATGGTGCCAGAATTCTTGTGCTGGTTCCTTCTCATCTAGAGACATTGGCACTTCTGATTTTTGTAATTATTTTCATGCAGGTAGGATTTTTTTTCTTTTTCTTTCTTTCCCTATAATGTTGTTGTTATTGTTATTATTATTATTAATTTTTCTTTCCTTTCCCTTTTCCCTGCTTGCCTAGGGGATGTGACTGTAGAGAATGCTTGGTAAGATCTTTTGGCTTTGCTTGAACAGCCCTATGCTGCTGCTGCTGCTCTTCTCCTTCTCCTCCTTCTTCTTCTTTTTTTTTTGGAGATAGAGTCTCACTTAGTCACCCAGGCTGGATTGCGGAGTGCAGTGGCCCAATCTTGGCTCACTACCACCTCCTCCTCCCAGGTCCAAGCAATTCTCTTGCCTCAGCCTCCTGAGTAGCTGGGATTGCAGGCACCCACTACCATGCCTGGCTAAGTTTTGTATTTTTAGTAGAGACAGGGTTTCACCTTGTTTGCCAGACTGGTCTCGAACTCCTGACCTCAAGTGATCTGTCCACCTTAGCCTCCCAAGCCCCCAAGGTTGCTGGAATTACAGGCATGAGCCACTGCGACCAGCTACCCTATGTACTTCTTTCAGCATTTTTTTTTTAAATCTTTTTTATTATGCTTTAAGTTCTAGGGTACATGTGCGCAACGTGCAGGTTTGTTACATATTTTCAGCATGTTTTATATTGGGCTGTGAAGTTTGTCTTACAAGCCTGTAGATGGCACTTACAGGTGAGAGCCAGCTACAACCAGTGTGTTTGGGTATATACTTGATCCTTGTTTACTGGCAGAAGCTCTCTGTTGCTCCAGGCGATTAGCTGATTTGTAGAACACACAGTGGTCTGCACTCCTTGTTCAGCCCTGGTCGTGACAGGGGTTGGGAGGGTGGCATTGGGAGACATGAAGGGCAGAGGCAGACCTGGCGAATCTGCCTGCAGGTCCCCTGATGGTAGACACAAGCACTAGTGCCAAGGGAGAATCCAGTGGGTGACCATGAGGTACCCAAAGGTTTTCCTAGGTGTGGAGCTGGGAAACCTGCTCAGCTCCAAGTTCTCTGCATGAGGATGAGAGGATGGCCTAAGCTCCTAATCCAGGAGAGTGGTTGCTCCAGTTGCCTGGCGAGCTGCCTGGACATGGACCAGAGAGGGTCTTGCTGCACTATGATCTATGCCCAGGAAGCATGGGGCAGCTTAGGCTGCTGAACCAGATGAGAGGGTGCTCTGAATGCCTGGATATCTGTCTGGTTGTGAGGCAGAGGGGGACTCTCTGCACCAGACTCTCTGCAAAGGAAGAGTGGGGCAGGTCAAGCTGCCAATCCAAGTGAGTAATGCTCCAAATGCCTGGAGATATGCCTGGGCATGGAGCAGAGAGGGCCCCCATGCACCAAGAGCTCTACACAGGAGGGCTGGGGCAACTTAGGCTGCTAGACCAAGCATGCAGTGCTCTGAATGCCTGGAGATCTTCCTGGGCATGTAACAGAGAGGGTCCCCCTGCACCAGGATCTCTGTACAGGAAGGCTGGGGCAGCTTAGGCTGCTGAACCCGGCAAACAGGTATTCCAAATCCTGGAGATCTGCCTAGGTGTGGAGCAGAGAGAGCCTCACAGCATCACAGTCTATGTCCAGGAACGGTGGGGTGGCTCAGGCTACTGGTTCAGGCAAGTACATATTCCAAATGCCTGGATTTCTGCCTGGGGTTGGAAGAGAGAGGGCCCCGCTGCACCATGATCTCAGGGAGGCAGGGTGGGGCATCCAGTGATGGCACACGCAGATCAGTTGCAGGTTTCTGTGCTGGCCCTGGCTTCAAGTCTCACCACCCAGGAGAAACTGCAGCTGTAACAGCTCTCTTCCGTGCCAGACTTGTGACAGGGGAGAGCACAATTCCAGCACCTACTGCTGAAGCACTTTCCACAGTTCTGGATATGGAGGCTGCCTATCCAACTCTGGAGCAGGTGTTCCAATCCCTGGCCTGAGACTAAAATGCCCGTACAGCCATGCTGCAGGTCACCCAAGAACGGCCCAGATTAAAAATGGTGTCCTGCTCTCAGTCTTAGATCTGGGAAAATGCCTGCAGCTTTTCCCAGTGTCTTTCCTTCACAGTGTCTCCAATCCTCAAGTTAACTACAGGGCTTGGGAGAAGCAAAATGCTCTCCCTTGGCCTGGGTTGCTTGGATTCCCAGTGGCAAGGTGAGTCACAGAGGGAGGCTTCATCCTTTCTCACGTACTGGGGATTCACTCACCTTTGTCAGCTGGATGCTATCAGGGGGCTGTTTTCTGGCATTCTCCTCCCTGGGTTCTGGGATGTCCTTTATGATTCCAGTAGATTTCCATTTTCCTCCTTGAATTAAAACTCACAGAGTTGATCTTTATGTACTATCGTGCCATTTCCAAGTGTCTGAGGCATGCTGAAAGCCGCTAATCCACCATCTTGGAAAAAAACCAACCGAAAACACTCATTTTATATTTCATGGGACAATCTGGTTAAGGCTCTTGAACCTGAAATAAAGAGGATCTTGGATCAGATCCATAGGAATAGGACATTATTTGAAAAGTTTCAGATAAAATATACGCAGAGGCCGGGCGCGGTGGCTCAAGCCTGTAATCCCAGCACTTTGGGAGGCCGAGGCGGGTGGATCACGAGGTCAGGAGATCGAGACTATCCTGGCTAACATGGTGAAACCCCGTCTCTACAAAAAATACAAAAAACTAGCCGGGTGTGGTGGCGGGCGCCTGTAGTCTCAGCTACTTGGGAGGCTGAGGCGGGAGAATGGCGTGAACCCGGGAGGCGGAGCTTGCAGTGAGCCGAGATCACGCCACTGCACTCCAGCCTGGGAGACACAGCAAGACTCCGTCTCAAAAAAAAAAAAAAAAAAAAAAAAAAAAAAATATATATATATATATATATATATATATACACGCAGAGAGAGTTTGTGTTTAATTTCTTATTTTTATAAAGCTTCAAGTAAATTATTCATTTAGCAATTTTGTCATTTAGGTAAATATTTTAATGTCTACATACAAGTAAATACATTTTTACTTTTCTTTCTTTTTTTTTTTTTTAATCGGAAGAGACTTGGATTATGATTTTTACTTTTCAAAGATTCTAGTGTCGGGGCTGGGTGCATTTGCACATGTCTGTCATCCTAGCTACTTGTGAGGCTGAGACAGGAGAATCACTTGAGTCCAGGAGTTCAAGGCTACATGAGCTACAATCATGCCTGTGAATAGCCACTGACTGTAGCCTGGATAACATAGGAAGACCTTGTCTCTGGGGAAAAAAAAAAAAAAAATATATATATATATATATATATACACATACACACACACACACACACACACACATATATATATATATACACACACACACACACACACACCCATATATATATCGTGTCAAGTCATCAGAATAGCTAGAAACAAAAATCCATGATTTAAAATTTCACATACGTGTCTCTCACATTTTAGGTACTGCAGTAAAATGTTGTTAATTTCATGACATTCCAATAGGGAAATATAATAAGACTGTTTTAAGTGGATGAAGACTCTGACAACAAATTAATAATAGATTTGTAGGTTCAATTAGTTAAAAATTTGAAATTAAATTAGTAGTTCAACTTGAGACATTTACTCAATCAAAAATAGAAATACATTTTTATGGGGTAATAGACTACATAAATTGAAATGACTCTGCTTCTTTGGCAGATTGACACAAGGTGCTAAAAATGTCCCAGACTGACTGACCCTACAACCATCAGAGCAGTGAACTTTGGAGTTTCTGGGTTTTATTCTTTTTTTTTGTGATGGAGCTTTGTTCTTGTTGTCTACGCTGGAGTGCAATGGCACAATCTCGGCTCACTGCAACCTCTGCCTCCGGGGTTTAAGCAATTCTCCTGCCTCAGCCTCCTGAGTACCTGGGATTACAGGCATGCGCCACCATGCCTGACTAATTTTATATTTTTGGTAGAGACAGGGTTTCCCCATGTTGGTCAGGCTGGTCTTGAACTCCCGACCTCAGGTGATCCACCCGCCTCGGCTTCCCAAAGTGCTGGGATTACAGGTGTGAGCCACCGCGCCCAGCTATTCACTGTTTATGATAATGAAAATGCATTAGATAGCATTCAAATGTCAAAAATAATACTATTTTTCTTAGATTATCAGGCAACACATTATGTGATTCCTACTCAGACCAGCATATTCATACTAAATAAAAGACTGAATATCACTAGAAAGTTGGCTAACAGTTATAGGTATGCACATACACACACATATTAATTTTAATTTATTATTTTAATGCTTCTAGGGGGAAAAATACAATGGTCATCACCTTAAAGGCTGACAAAGCATCTGGCAAAATTCAACATCCTTTCTTCATAGAATAACTTCGTAAAATATAAGTAGATGAATAGTTTCTTAATATGAATACCAAATATATGTATCTTAGTTAAAAAGTCTGAATTATGCTTAGCAGGGAAACTATGGAGGCATTTCTGCCACAGTTATGAACACATCCAGGATGACACTGATTACTTTTTAAAATTGAACTGAAGTACAGACAGATTATGACAGCAACTAGGTGGAAAGTGAAGGAAACTAGGTAAAAGCCACGTATCTTGATTGCAGAGTTGCACCAAAATTAGACCTTGTTCAAGATTATATACACTTGCTTAAGAAAATACCCTAATATGAGAATGACAAAAGATACTGCAGCAATAAATCTAATTCTTAAAAGGTGAAAGAAGCTGAGTGCCGTGGTTTATGCCTGTAATCCCATCACTTTGGGAGGCAAGGCGGGCAGATCACTTGAGGCCAGGAGTTGGAGACCAGCTTGGCCCACATGATAAAACCCTGTCTCTACTAAAAATACAAAAAAAAACTGTGGTGGACACCTGTAATTCCAGCTACTCAGGAAACTGAAGCATGAGAATTGTTTGAACCCAGGAGGCGGAGGTTGTGGTGAACCGAGATCAGGCCACTACACTCCAGCCTGGGCAACAGAGTGAGAGTCTGTCTCAGTAAATAAATAAATACATAAATAAAATAAAATAAAAAAGGTGAAAGAATAACATCCTTTTACAGATGATCTACTAGAGCAAAGAGAAGTATGTTTTAGGAATTTTTTGTTTTATATTATTCAAAAATCAGGAAAACATAGACTCTTCAATACAGATGATCCAAGTTGAGAAAAGACAACAGATTGAGCTGAAAACTGATTTACTGAGATCAGCTGTGATAAAAGAAAGCAAAATGAGATAAAAGAGATTAAATTAATTAAAATTAAATAAATTAAAATTTGCAGTAGAAATACTAAGCTGTAGACTTAAAACTGAAGAAAATAAAATCAGTGATGTAGGAAAACTAACATAAGAAGCTCCGCCAGAATACAGAAGTAGAATAATAGAATGATGAAGAAAGGAAATAAGTCCTTTGGTTATAAATGATAATTTTGTTCCCTTTGCAGGGAGAGTTTACAGTCTTGAAGGGCAGTGTCATCAGTTGTAACACTGGTAATTGGGGACAGATACAGTCAAGTATTTTAGAATTTAAAATATGCCTTCTGCTTTTCAGATTACTTGAAAATCTTTTCTACAAAAGTAGAAAAGATGAAAGATCAAAGAAAAAATATTTCTTAGAGCAAAAGCTAGAAAACAGCAAAAAAGTATGAACAAAAAGTGTGAAACAAGATCAGGTATTTCACTGACAGGGAATATAAATGGGTTAAGTTCCCTATTAAAAACTAAAACCTCTTCAGTGTATGTAAGGCCATAGCCAAATGATCTTTCTGCAGGTAACAATGATAAATTCTGAGTAAAATACTCTACACAACTATGTGAAGGTCCTGGAGAGTAAAAAAAAAAAAAAAAAAAAAGAGGCTGGCAGATTCTTGAGGAAAGACAACACTTGGAAGAATGTCCAGGAGAGTTTCCTGTTTTTTAATACCAGCCTCAGGGCAGGGTGAAATCAGTGCTGCATTGATACCTGCTATTCTCATAGAAAATCTAGTCTTTCTGGCCTGAAAAACCAGATGATAGAGTTTGCAGTAAGAAACTGCTGCTGGAAATGAGAAATGGATCCCAGAGAGAACTAGATTGGTATAGCCCGAGGTTCTGTGTGTAACCCCTGCCCAAATCTCTGACTGACTTCTGAACCATGCATGTGCAGGGCAGACTAACAGCTTCCCAACTAGGGGTAGGTCCAGAACTGAGATTTGAGTTGCTGCCCAAGAGAAGAATTTGTAGTTTGAATCCAAGCAAGGTAATTTCCTACTAAAGCAAAAATGTCAACAGTCTTCAGTGAAGAAAATGAAATTCACAGTATAACATTTACAAGGTCCAGGATACAATCCAAAATTGAAAATGAGGAAAATGTGTCCCATTCTGAAGACAAAAAGCAGTTAACAGAGACTAACCCCAATGTGAACTGGATTAGGAGACAACTACTTTAAAGCAGCTGGGGAAGCAATTGCTAGGAAAGGGTGAGGTAAAGAAAATATGTTCAGAATGAGTGAAAAGATAAGAAATCTCAGCAGACAACTGAAATCATAAAAAATGTACATTCTAGAACTATAACATATAATACATAAAAATTCACTTGATGGGCTTAATAGCAGAATGGAGATAACAGAGGAAAGGTTCAAATAACTTAAAATTATCCAATGTAAAGAATAGAAAGAAAATGATTAGAAGAAAATAAACAGAGCCTTAGGAATGTGAGGAACTGTACAAGCTTATAACGTATTTCCAGTTAGAATCCCAGAAGACAAAGAGGGAGAGAATGAGGCAGAAACACTTTTGAAAAAACAATGACTGAAAAATTTCCAAATCTGGAACACATAAATTTATAGATTCCAGAAACTTAGTGAACTTAAAGCAGAATAAATTAGGTACCCTGTAGTAAAACTGCTAAAAACCTAAGGTAAAGAGCAAATCTAGAAAGCAACCAGAGAAAACATGACACATTAAATATGGAGGTGTTGGGAACAGGCCCCCAAAATCTGGCCGTAAAGTGGCCCAAAACTGGCCATAAACAAAATCTCTGCAGCACTGTGGCACGTTCGTGGTGGCCATGACGCCCACACTGAAGGTCGTGGGTGTACTGGACTGAGGGCAAGGAACACCTGACCCACCCAGGGCGGAAAACCGCTTAAGGCGTTCTTAAACCACAAACGATAGCATGAGCGATCTGTGCCTTAAGGACATGTTCCTGCTTCAAGTAACTAGCCAGACCCATCTCTTTATTTCAGCCCATCCCTTTATTTCCCATAAGGAATACTTTTAGTTAATCTATAATCTATAGAAACAATGCTTATCACTGTCTTGCTGTCAGTAAATATGTGGGTAAATCTCTGTTCGAGGCTCTCAGCTCTGAAGGGTGTGAGACCCCTGATTTCCCACTCCACACACTATATTTCTGTGTGTGTGTGTTTAATTTCTGTAGCGCCGCTGGGTTAGGGTCTCCACAGCCAAGCTGGTCTCGGCATGGAGGAACGATGATTGGGAACTGGTGACTTCCGTTAGAAACTTTGGAGGTCAGAGACAGTGGAATATCTTTAAATTGTTGAGAGGAAGAAACCATCAATTTAGTAATCTTATTCTAGAACTTCCTGTGAGAATGAAGACAGTAGCTCACACCTGTAATCCCAGTGCTTTGGGAGGCTGAGGCAGGGGGATTGCTTGGGGCTAGGAGTTTAAGACCTGCCTAGCCCATCTAGAGCAACATCGTGAAACCCCATCTCTACAAGACATTTTAAAAAAATTAGCTGGTGTGGTGGCACATGCCTGTAGTGGGAGCTTCTCAGGAGGCTGAGATTGGGGGATCACTTGAGCCCACAAGTTTGAGGCTGCAGTGAGCTGTAATTGTGCCACAGCACTCTAGCCTGGGCAATAGAATGAGACTCTGTCTCTCAAATAACTAAGTAAATAAATAAAAGAATGAAGGCAAAATAAAGACATTCTAAAATTAAAAAGAAAAATGCCTCTCCTGGGCACAGAGGCTCATGCCTGTAATCTCAGCACTTTGGGAGGCCGAGGCAGGTGGATCACCTGAGGTCAGGAGTTCGAGACCAAACTGGCCAACGTGGTGAAACCCTGTCTCTGGCCGGGCGCGGTGGCTCAAGCCTGTAATCCCAGCACTTTGGGAGGCCGAGACGGGCGGATCACAAGGTCAGGAGATCGAGACCATCCTGGCTAACACGGTGAAACCCCGTCTCTACTACAAAATACAAAAAAACTAGCCGGGCGAGGTGGCGGGCGCCTGTAGTCCCAGCTACTCGGGAGGCTGAGGCAGGAGAATGGCATAAACCTGGGAGACAGAGCTTGCAGTGAGCTGAGATCCGGCCACTGTACTCCAGCCTGGGTGACAGAGCGAGACTCCGTCTCAAAAAAAAAAAAAAAAAGAAACCCTGTCTCTACCAAAAATACAAAATTAGATGGACATCTTGGTGCATACCTGTAATCCCAGCTATTTGAGGGGCTGAGGCAGGAGAATCGCTTGAACCTGGGAGGCGGAGGTTGCAGTGAGCCAAGATTGTGCCATTGCACTCCAGCCTGGGCAAAAAGAGTGAAACTCTATCTCAAAAAAAAAAAGAAAAAGAAAAGAAAAGAAAAGTACCTAAGAGAATTTATCACCAACAAACCTGTACTACAAGAGATTCCAAAACTTGTTCTTCAGGTAGAAGGAAAATGATGGATGGGTACTTCAATGATGAAGAAGTGAAATACATCAGAAATGAAAATGGTGAATATTGGGGTAAATATAAGCACTAATTTTTTCTCTTAGTTTCTTTAAAATATAGTTGATTGTTTTACATAAAATTATAGTGTTGTCTTACAGAGTTTATGGTGTATGTAGGTATGATACACGTGACACCAGTAGCAGAAAGGGGGATGTTTAGATGGTTCTATACGAATGCAATATTTCTACATTTTTTTGAAGTGATATTATATTCTAAGTAGAGCATGAAAAGCTAAGGATGTATATTGTAATCACAGAACAGCAACTAAAATAAAGGCTGATAGATTAAATTAAAAAGGAATTTTAAAATGTATTCAAATAATCCAAAAAAAGGTAGGCAAAAAGTAAAAGAAGGGACAAAAAGAAAACAAATAATAAAATCATGGACCTAAATATTAAATGTTAATGAACTAAACATTCCAATTAAAGGTTAGAGATTATCAGAACAAATTTTAAAAATACCAAGAGATATACTTTAAAAATACACAGATAGATTGAAAGCAATTGTATGCAAAAAGATATGGCATCCAAACAGTAATGATACAAAGGCTAACATGGATGTATTAGTGCCATATTAAATAAACTTCAGAAAAAGCTGGGCCTCTCTTTCACAGCAAAGATGGATTCTGAGGTAGACGGGGAGGTCAGCTTCCCAGGGTGGCTTCCCAAGGTGGTGGAGGCAGTGGCCACACCATGGTCTGCCTCAGATGCTGAGGCAGGCCTGTGTGACTGCCAGTGGGTAGGCCATGGTGAGTGGAGAAAACAGGCACTTGTCCCCTCTGCATGCCCTGCACATACACCTGGGCTGTGGGCCCCACCAGCAGATGCTTGTGCAGGGCTCAGCCTTTTTCCCTCGTTGGTTTCTGGCAGCACTAGGCCTGTGTCCCTTATGCCTGGGCCACAGTGCTAAAGTTTGTCTTCTATGGATTAGGTTGTAGATAAATCAAGTATTGTATGGTGGCTTGTGGAAGACAATTTTGATTCTAAGATCATTTCAACAACCATTAGCTTCAGCTATAATCATTTCTGGTATCAAAAAGAAGAAATATTTTCAACATTAAGGAATTGATTAAATGATTTTTAATTTTTTTTCTTTCTTGTATCAAGGGACAAGTCATAGATTAAAAAATTTTTGACAGCAAGCCCTATCTAATTTTATAGTTGACAAATGTGTGCTATTATCACAAAGGAGAAGTCAGAGAAAGATGCTACAGACTGTGCCAATTCATTCATACAATTTTTCTTTTTCTTTTTTTTTTTTTTTTTGAGATGGAGTCTCACTCTGTTCGCTCAGGCTGGAGTGCAGTGGCGCGATCTCGGCTCACTGCAACCTCCACCTCCCGGGTTCACGCCGTTCTCCTGCCTCAGCCTCCCAAGGAGCTGGGACTACAGGCGCCCGCCACCACACCCGGCTAAATTTTTGTATTTTTAGTAGAGACAGGGTTTCACCATGTTAGACAG
The DNA here is from genome assembly GCF_024542745.1 of Macaca thibetana thibetana. Taxonomy (NCBI): domain Eukaryota; kingdom Metazoa; phylum Chordata; class Mammalia; order Primates; family Cercopithecidae; genus Macaca; species Macaca thibetana. The sequence goes on along the minus strand of NC_065581.1, from coordinate 156,769,507 downwards.
GATGGTCTTGATCTCCTGACCTCGTGATCTGCCCGCCTCGGCCTCCCAAAGTGCTGGGATTACAGGCGTGAGCCACCACCCCTGGCCACAATTTTTCTGTAGTTCAAAAACCACAATATCTCACATTGTCTAGCAGCTAAAAATTTTTTTTTTAATTTTAGTTTAAGAAAAGCAAAAGACCACAATGAACTTAAATGAACTCTTTAAAGAAATTAGTTAAATAATTCCATCCACTCACACTAACACCCCATCTGGTAGTAAGGCCTTTAGACTCCAAAGACAATCTAGAGGCAAAGTGGAAGCTATTGTTGGCTAAGCCTCAGTCATTCACACTTCATAATGAAATAGATAGTTTTAAAAGTTGACAGGAGGATTCTGGTCACTGCCATTAGTTTGTACATGGGTTTTGGGTCTTGTTCACACACAAAGGATTCCCAGAAACGTCTAAGTTTTGTTCTCTTGTTGAAGACTGTAGTCATGATATTTAAGTCCATTGAATTCTATTATATAAAGAATCTCTGGTGCGAAAAACTACATCATTGGTGTTTGACCTTACTGAAAATAAATATGTAAGTATATGGATGGTAGTGTTTTTGTATTCAAATTTTATGGAGCATTTTATAAAGAGAAAATTAGGGTCAGGTGCAGTGGCTTATGCCTATAATCTCAACACCTTGGGAGGCCAAGGCGGGAGGATTGCTTAAGATCAGGAGTTTGAGACTAGCCTGGGCAACATGGCAACATCTCTCAACACACACACACTTTAGCACTTTCATGGTTCTAAAAAAAAAAAAAAGACCTTCTGGAGCCTATCATTTCCTTAGATTCCCATTACCTGTTATAGGGCATTGTACTATTTAAAACCAGGGGCCAAGAACAGTGCCTCATGCCTGTAATTCCAGCACTTTGAGGGGCCAAGGTGGGTGGATCACTTCAGCCCAGGAGTTCAAGACCAGCCTGGGCAACATGGCAAAACCCTGTCTCTACAAACAACTAGCCCAGTGTGGTGGCGTGTACCTGTAATACCAGCTAGTAGGGAGGCTGAGGTGGGAGAATCATCTGAGCTCAGGAAGTCGAGGCTGCAGTGAGCCATTGCACTCCAGCCTGGGTGACAGAGTGACACCCTGTCTCAAAAAAAAAAAAAAAAAAAAAAAAAAAAAGTAGGATATCTAAAGTGGAGGGTTGACAATTATTATTTGAATACAAAATTGAATTTATAGGACTATGTATTTGTAGGACTGATGGAAAGAATTTCATCTTTCTGCCATCTCTAAAGCAGTTTCCATTGAAAATATTCACCAGGGAGGCATGCAGTCAGTTAACATCAACAATAGATCACCCTGACTTTTCTTTTTGATGTTTTAGTTTGTGTGTCAACAAATGCATTACAAGTTGAGCATCCCTAATCTGAAAATCTGAAATCTGAAATGCTCCAAAATCTGAAACATTTTAAGGGCTGACATAACACCACAAGTGGAAAATTCCATACCTGACCTCATGTGACAGGTCGCAGTCAAAATGCTGTGATGGGCCTATTGAAGGACTAGAGCAGTGTGTATTCCTAACAAAGCAAGAAATCATGTCACTTTATAAAATCAAAGAGAGCCTTCGAAGACAAAAATTATTGTTAATTAGGCAGATGACTCTGGAGGAAACTTCTTTAAAAAGTTTTTTATTTCCATAGGTTTTTGTGGAACAGGTGGTATTTGGCTACGTGAGTAAGTTCTGTAATGGTGATTTGTGAGATTTTGGTGCACCCATCACCCAAGCAGTATACACTGAACCCAATTTGCAGTCTTTTTTCCCTCACCCCCCTCCCACCCTTTCCCCCAGGTCCCCAAAGTTCATTGTATCATTCTTATGCCTTTGCATCCTCATAGCTTAACTCCTACTTATGAGTGAGAACATACAATGTTTGGTTTTCCATTCCTGAGTTACTTCACTTGGAATAATAATCTTTAGTTCCATCCAGGTTGCTGCAAAAGTCATTTGTTCCTTTTTATGGCTGAGTATACACACACCACAATTTTTTTTATTTTTTTAATCCATTTGTTGATTGATGGGCGTTTGGGTTGGGCTGGTTCCGTATTTTTGCAATTGTGAATTGTGCTGCTATAAACATGCGTGTGCAGGTATCTTTTTTGTATAACGATCTCTTTTCCTCTGGTTGGATACCCAAGAGTGGGATTGCTGGATCAAGTGGAATTTCTACTGTTAATTCTTTAAGGAATCTTCACACTGTTTTCCATAGTGGTTGTACTAGTTTACATTCCCACCAACTGTGTAGAAATGTTCCTTTTTCACTGTATCCACACCAACATCTATTATTCTTTGATTTTTTGATTATGGCCATTCTTGTGGGAGTAAGGTGGTATTGCATTGTGGTTTTGATTTGCATTTCCCTGATCGTTAGTGACGTTGAGCATTTTTTCATATGTTTGTTGGCCATTTGTGTATCTCCTTTTGAGAATTGCCTATTCATGTACTTAGCCCATTTTTTGATGGGATTATTTATTTTTTTCTTGCCAACTTGTTTGAGTTCCTTGTAGATTCTGGATATCAGTCCTTTGTCAGATGTGTAAATTGTGAAGATTTTCTCCCACTCTGTGGGTTGTCTGTTTATTCTGCTGACTGTTCCTTTTGCTGTGCAGAAGCTCTTTAGTTAAGTTCCACCTGTTTATCTTTGTTTTTATTGCATTTGCTTTTGGTTTCTTGGTCATGAAGTCTTTGTCTAAGCCAATGTCTACAAGGGTTTTTTTTGATGTTATCTTCTGGAATTTTTTGGATGAAACATTTTAAAAAGCCATCCAACAGAATGCATTTCTAGAGGATGCACTTCTTGGTCCCTCAACTGCTTCTGATGTCTTTTCTCACCTAAAAAATAATAATAATAAAAATACAGTGTACAGGACAAGGCTCAACATTGTAGGTAGAGACTGAAAGCCTGCCATTGTTAATGTTGTTTGCAACCAGTATAGGTGTTCTGATGATGCTACCATGCTGCTTACTTACCATGAACACATTATTTTTTCATTATATTAATGATGTCATATTTTTTCCTGTTGAGTACTTATATGTGAACAAGTATAAGAAAATGATTGCTGTGCTTGCTTTGGAAGCACATATATTAAAATTGAAATGATACAGAGAAGATTAGCATGGCCTCTGCACAAGGGTAAGTTTTATTTAAAAGATGTAAAATTTTTTAAAGAAGAAAATGATTGCTTATTGGTAGCATATAAAGACAGGAATGATGGTGATGCTTAACAACCACAGATTGTCCTCACGGGTGGCAGAGATAGTGATACCTTCGCTTTCTGATCGTTAAATGTACACAGTCTTTGTTTCATGCACAAAATTATTCAAAATGTTATATAAAATTACTTTTAGGTGATGTATATAAGTGATATATGGAACATAAGTGAATTTTGTGTTTAGACTTGGGTCTTACTTATTATGATTTGTGTACAGTGCCTAGCAAATTGTGTGGCTTCTAGTAGGTGTTCTGTAAATCTTGGTTCCTCTTTTTATCTGTTGTCTTCAGCACTCGTTTCAGTGAAGACATAGTAGAATTCATCGATGTGTATTGAACTGAGTATCAATCTATAATATAGTATCACATGGGAACATTTAATGAGCTGTACTACCTACAGATTTAGTAAAATGTTGTTTGAACTTTAGTTCTTTTAAAAGAAGCTATTTCAGCAACAGCTGCTTAAATAGTCTATAGGTTCTCTTTTCTTTTAGTCTGTAATACAATAAGAATCTCCTAGAAGGATAAATCAAATTGGTTCCATGAAACCATAAAATTATTGTGTGATAATTTATAGGAAACCTCCTTTAATGACATGCTTTAAAAGTTTTTCTTACTCTAAATCGATATGTATATGTATAAGTAAGCATTATTCAGCTTATTGATTTGACACTTGGATTTTTAAGGAAAAGATCTTCATATCCATGTACATTTCCAAAATATTTATTTAGGTACTTGTAATTACTTTAAAAATCCTCTTTGCTTGTGTTTCATCTGTAGGTATATAGCTATTCACTGTTGAGAATTTAGAGGTACTTACACCATTTTTTACAAAATGAATGTTCTGTAATTCTAGTATTCTGTTTTACATGACCAAGTGCTCATTTCACTCTGTTTAGAGAGATGATGAAGAAATCATAGTCAAGAACTCCTGAATTTTAAAATAGTATTTAGTAATGACAAATGTTGATATAAATGTATTATGAAATCTTTATGTCTAAGAAAAATAATATTAAACAGCTAATATTAAACATTTTGGTGGCTAAATAACATTTCAAGAGATGGATCTATTGCATTGATAATTAGCATGATATTTGAATTACAAAAAACTTTTCAATTTAATGAGTATGGTCCCTTTTCACTTGTGTTCTATAAAAACCTAAAGGTTTTTAAGCCAAATGATTTCTATTTAGAATTCTGTTTAGAATACACTTCTCAGAGCATAAAGTTTTGGATTATATATCCTTGTACAGGCTGATTTTTTAAAAAGTTCGTCCTTTAAAAAATTAAGTCTCTAAGACTTAAAGGCATTGGTATTCTATTTTAACTTTGTTGATGAGTGGAAATCTTTTAATGAAGAATATTACAAGTGGGCCTTTACATTTCTCATTTTGATTAACGTATTAAAAGGTGCATACTTGTTAAACTACATCTCAGAGCCTTATACATCCATAAAAAAGATGTTATTCTACAAAAAGGACCAAAGCGTTACCTTCACATAGATGAACTTTCATTCGTGTAATATGTTAGTTTTAATTCTATAACATTGTGCTCTTTAATAATCACTGATGATATGTATGGCTTATTTCCCAAAATTTTAAAGGGCTTATTGAAATATAGTTGATGTATTATAGGCTGCACATAGTTAAAGGATACAGTTTTTAAAATACTGACATATGTATACCTTCATGAGACCATTGCCACAACTAATAGAGTGAACATTTCTATCGCCCCCAAAAGTTTCCTCTTGCCCTTTTTTCTCTCTCTCTCTTCTTCTCTTCCCCTTCCCTTCCCTTCCCTTCCTTTTTCTCTTCTCTCTCCCCTCTCCTCTCTCTCCTCTCTCTCCTCACTCTTCTCTTCTCTTCTCTTCTCTTCTCTTCTCTTCTCTTCTCTTCTCTTCTCTTCTCTTCTCTTCTCTCTGTTGCCCAGACTGGAGTGCAATGGTGCAATCTTGGCTCAGTGCAACCTTTGCCTCCTGAGTTCAAGTGATTCTCCTGCCTCAGCCTCCCAAGTAGCTGGGATTACAGGCATGTGCTACCACACCCGGCTAATTTTGTCTTTTTATTAGAGAGAGAATTTCACCGTGTTGGTCAGGCTGGTCTTGAACTCCTGATCTCAGGTGATCCACCCGCCTCGGCCTCCCAAAGTGATGGAATTACAGGCATGAGCCACCATGCCCGGCCTTGCCATTTTTTTCATCTGTCACTACCAAACCTGCTGTCCCTCTCACAAGCAGCTACTGATTAGCTTTCTGTTGCTGTAGGTTCGTTTGCGTTTTCTAGAGTTTTATATAAATGGAATCACATAGTATGTACTCATTTTTTTGGTCTGGCTTCCTTTACTCTGCATACTTATTTTGAGATTCATCTATTTTGCTATGTGTATGAATAGACTACCCTTTTTATTGCTGAGTAGTATTTCATTGTACAGATATGGCACAATTTGTTTATCCATTCTCCCAATGATGGATATTTAGATTTCTTCCAGTGTTTGGCTATCCCAAATAAAGCTGAAGTTTTTAGCTTATTTATGAATAAAGCTGCTATAAACATCGAGTATGTTTTTAAAAATTATCTGATTTTTCCATTTTTACCACTTCCCACAATCATGGCTATCAACTCTTAACATACACCAATGTTTTTATCCACCTTCCTCAGCAACTTGGCAATTAGGAAAGACTGAAAATATTTAACATTAAACCCATTTCCTACATTTTCATCCTTTTACTCATTAGAGGTATTTATTATACGGAAGAAAAAAATCTGATTTTGAATCTTGAAATCTAAATAGCCTGGCCAGCATTATTTTACCTTTTATGACATTCCTAAATAAAAATTTTAAATATAACCAAATTGAAACCTGTAGTCTTTAATTACCCAAAGAGCTTATGCAAATACTTTCCTTACTATAATGATGTTATGGTGAATCTTTTCTAAAGAGAATAAATGTTTCCTAATGACCACATTTTATTTCCATAAGTATATGTGGCATTTGAAGTCTATCATAGTTACCAAGTTTTCTCTAAACAAGGAAATATGGAAAAGATCCCATAATGCCATACTTTTTTATTTATTTATTTATTTTTTTGTTGAGACGGAGTCTTGCTCTGCCGCCCAGGCTGGAGTGCTGTGGCTGGATCTCAGCTCACTGCAAGCTCCGCCTCCCGGGTTTACACCATTCTCCTGCCTCAGCCTCCCAAGTAGCTGGGACTACAGGCGCCTGCCACCTTGCCCGGCTAGTTTTTTGTATTTTTTTTTTAGTAGAGACAGGGTTTCACTGTGTTCGCCAGGATGGTCTCGATCTCCAAGACGGGCGGATCACAAGGTCATACTTTTTTAAAAAATTGAGACACATAATCTAATTTGTGTTTTTTATTATTTAAAAATTTTTTACTATTCCTTTTTTTTTTTGAGACAGTGTCTCACTCTGCACCCAGGCTGGAGTGCAGTGGCACTATTGTGACTCACTGTAGTCTTAACCTCCCTGGGTTCAGGTGAGCCTCCCACTTCATCGTCCCGAGTAGCTGAAACTACAGGCATGTGCCACCACTCCAGGCTCATTTTTCTATTTTTTTGTACAGACAGAGTTTCACCATGTTGCCCAGGCTGGTCTCAAACTCCTGGACTCAATCCACCCACCTTGGCTTCCTAAAGTGCTGGAATTTACAAATGTGAGCCAGTGTGCTGGGTATACTACTGTATCTATTTTCCTAAAATTTTAAAAATCTCGTAACTTTATAGAATGACCTTGAGGGAGGGAGGGAAGTAGAGGGGGAGGGAGGGAGGTAGAGGGGGAGGGAGGGAGGGAGAGAAAGAGAGAGAGAGAGAGAAAGAGAGAGAGGAGTCTCGCTCCGTCACCCAGGCTGGGGTGCAGTGGCGCTGTCCAGCTCACTGCAACCTTGACATACAGGGTTCAAGCAGTCCTCCTACCTCACCCTTCCAAGTAGCTGGTACCACAGGTGTGTGCCACCACACTGGGCTAGGTGTCTGCTTTTGTTTGTTTGTTTTTTGTAGAGATGTGGTTTCCCTATGTTTCCCAGGCTGATCTTGAACTCCTGGGCTCGAATGATCCTCCCGACTTGGCCTCTCAAAGTGCTGAGATTACAGGCATGAGCCACCATGCCCAGCCTGTGGAATGACTTTTAAAAGGAATGTTTATATGAAATAAAATTTTACTCTCTTGAGAAAATTTTCTAAGAACTCTCCATTTTTTAAAGAAAAATATGCAGAGCTTAAAACTTGTCCTTTTTCATTTGTTTGTTCTTGACAATACATATGTTTACATGTATGTGTGTGTAAATATACATACACTGTGACAGTTATGTATATTAAAAAACATCTTCCTACGGCAATAAATACTACCCGTTTATGATATAATTGCATATTTACAGCTTATTAAGAGTTTTTAAGAAATAGTTTAAAAATTTCTGTGGGTACATAGTGGGTGTATATCTTTTTGTTTTGTTTTGTTTTGTTTTGTTTTGTTTTTTTCTTGAGGCAGAGTCTCACTCTTTTGCCCAGGCTGGAGTGCAGTGGTGTAATCTTGGCTCACTGCAACCTCCATTTCCTGGGTTCAAGCTGTTCTCCTGCCTCAGCCTCCCAAGTAACTGGGATTATGGGTACTCGCCACCACACCCGGCTAATTTTTGTATTTTTAGTTGAGATGGGGTTTCACCATGTTGGCCAGGCTGGTCTTGAACTTCTGACCTCAAGTGATCCACCTGCCTCAGCCTCCCAAAGTGCTGGGGTTATAGGCTTGAGCCACTGCACCCAGCCCATAGTAGGTGTATGCCTTTATGAGGTATGTGAGATATTTTGGTACAGGTATGAGATTATTTGGTAATAGTCACATCATGGAAAATTGGATATACCATCCTCTCAAGCATGTATCCTTTGTATTACAAGCAATCCATTATACTCTATTAGTTACTTTAAATGTACAATTATTTTATTATTAAACTATAATAATTCTGTTGTGCTATCAAATACTAGGCCTTTTTCATTCATTCTTTTTTGTTTTTGTTTTTGTTTGTTTGTTTTTTGAGATGAAGTCTTGCTCTGTTGCCCAGGCTGGAGGGCAGTGGCATGGTCTCAGCTCACTGCAACCTCCGCCTCCCAGGTTTAAGCAATTCTCCTGCCTCAGCCTCCCGAGTAGCTGGGATTACAGGTGCACACCACCATGCCTGGCTAATTTTTTTTGCAATCTCCGTCTTCTGAGTTCAAGCAATTCTTCTGCCTCTGTCTCCCAAGTAGCTGGGATAACAGGCGTGTGCCACCACACCTGGCTGATTTTTGTATTTTTAGTAGAGACAGGGTTTCACTATGTTGGCTAGGCTGGTCTCGAACTCCTGACCTCAGGTGATCCACCTGCCTTGGCCTCCCAAAGTGCTGGGATTACAGGCGTGAGCCACCATGCCTGGCCCTGGCTGATTTTTGTATTTTTAGTAGAGACGGGATTTCACCATGTTGGCCAGGCTGGTCTCAAACTCTTGACCTCAAGTGATCCGCCGACCTCGGCCTCAAAATGCTGGGATTACAGGCATGAGCCATGATGCCCTGCCTTTTTTATTCTTTCTATTTTTTTTTTTTTCGTACCATCCCCACCTTCCCCCATCCCCCACTACCCTTCCCAGCCTCTGGTAACCATTCTTCTATTCTCTGTGAGTTTAATTATTTTGACTTTCAGATCCTACAAATAAGTGAGAGTATGTGATGCTTGTCTTTCTGTGCCTGGCTCATTTCACTTAACCCAATGACCTCCAGTTCCATCCAAGTTGTTTCAAGTTCCATTTTTTTTAATGGCAGAATAGTACTCCATTGTGTATAAATAACACATTTTCTTTATCCATTCATCTGTTGATGGACACTTAGGTTGCTTCAAAATCTTGGTTATTGCGAACAGTGCTGCAACAAACATGAGAGTGCTGATGTATCTTCGATGTACTGATTTTCTTTCTTTTGGATATATACCCGGCAGTGAGATTGCTGGATCATGTAGTAGCTCTTTGTTTAGTGTTTTGAGGAACCTCCAAACTGATCTCCATAGTGGTTGTGCTAATTTACATTCCCACCAATAGAGTATTGAGGGTTCCCTTTTCTCTGCATCCTCAGCAGTATTTGTTATTCCCTCTCTGGATAAAAGCCATTTTAACTGGGGTGAGATGATACTTCATTGTAGTTTTGATTTGCATTTCTCTGATGATCAATGATGTGGAGCACTTTTTCATATGCCTGTTTGCCATTGTCTTCTTTTAAGAAATGTTTATTCAAATCTTTTCCCATCTTTTAATCGGATTTATTAGACTTTTTCCCTGTGGAGTTGTTTGAGCTTCTTATATATTCTGATTATTAATCCCTTGTTAGATGAGTAGTTTGCAAATATTTTCTCCCATTCTGTGGGTTGTCTCTTCACTTTGCCAGCTGTTTCCTTTGCTGCACAGAAGCTTGTTAACTTGATGTGATCCCATTTGTTCATTTTTGCTTTGGTTGTCTGTGCTTGTGAAGTATGACTCAAGAAATTTTTGCTCAGACCAATGTCCTGGAGAGTTTCCCCAATGTTTTCTTACAGTACTTTCATAATTTGAGGTCTTAGATTTCAGTCTTTATTTTTATTTTATTTTTCTATAAGGTGAGATAGGGGTCTAGTCTTATTCTTTTGCATATGGATATCCAGTTTTTCCAGCACCATTTAATGAAGAGATGGTCTTTTCCCCAATGTATGTTCTTGGCACCTTTGTCAAAAATGTGTTCACTGTAGGTATGTGGATTTGTTTCTGGGTTCTCTGTTTTGTTCCATTGGTCTATGTGTTTTTGTGCCAGTACCATGTTGTTTTTGTCTGTAGCTTTGTGTGAAGTCAGGTATTGTGATTTCTCTAGTCTTGTTATTTTTACTCAGGAGAACTTTGGCTATTTTGGATCTTTTCTGACTCCATGTAAGTTTTAGGATTGCTTTTTCTATTTCTGTGAAGAATGGCATTGTGATTTTTGTGGGGATTGCATTGAATCTGTAGATTGCTTTGGATAGTATGAGCATTTTAACAATATTGATTCTTCCAATCCATGAATATGGAATAGCTTTTCATTTTTGTGTTTGTGCCCTCTTTAGTTTCTTTCACCAGTGTTTTGTAGTTTCTGGTGTAAAGGTCTTTCCGTTTTTTTTTTTTTTCTGAGATGGAGTCTTGCTCTGTTGCCAGGGTGGAGTGCAGTGGCACGATCTCAACTCACTGCAACCTCTGCCTCCCGGGTTCAAGTGATTTCCCTGCCTCAGCCTCCCGAGTAGCTGGTACTACAGGTGCATGCCACCACACCCCACTAATTTTTGTATTTTTTGTAGAGACGGGGTTTCACCATGTTGGCCAGGATGGTCTCGATTTCTTGACCTCATCATCCTCCTGCCTTGGCTTCCCAAAGTGCTGGGATTACAGGCATACGCCACTATGCCCGGCCATCTTTCACTTCTTTGGTTCATTCCTAGGTATTTGATTTTATTTGTGGCTGTTGTAAATGGGATTACTTTTTAAATTTGTTTTTTATGTTGTTTACTGCTGGCATATAGAAATGCTACTGATTTTTGTTATGTTGATTTTGTGTCCTGCAACTTTGCTGAATTCGTTTATCAGTTCTAATAGTTTTCCTTTTTTTTTTTTTTAAATTGGGCATGGTGTCATTTGCCTATAGTCCCAGCTACTGGGGAGGCTGGGGTGGGGTGTGGAAGTATCTTTCTCTTTTTTTTTTTTTTTTTTTTTTTTGAGATAAGGTCTCGCTCTGTTGCCCAGGCTGGAGTGCAGTGGCAAGATCTTGGCCCACTGCAGCCTCTGCCTCCCAGGCTCAAGTGATCCTTCTGCCTCAACTTCCTGAGTAGCTGGGGCTACAGGCACATGCCACCATGCCTGGCTAATTTTTGTATTTTTTGTAGAGATGGGATTTTGCCATGTTGCTGAGGCTGGTCCTGAATTCCTGGACTCAAGGGATCCACGTGGCTCAGCCTCCCAAAGTGCTAGGATTACATGTGTGAGCCACTATACCCGGCCCTCTTGTGGAATCTTTAGGTTTTTCCAAATATAAGCTCGTATCACCTGCAAACAAGGATAATTTGACTGTTTCCTTTTCCTTTCCAATTTGGAAGCCCTTTATTTCTTTCTCATCTGATTGCTTTAGCTCAGACATCTAGTACTATGTTGAATAACAATGGTGAAAGTGGGCATAGTTTGTCATGCTCCAGATCTAAGAGGAAAGGCTTTCTGTTTTCCCCCATTTTGTATACTAGTTGTGTGTCTGTCATATATAGTTTTTATTATGTTGAGGTCTGCTATTTCTATACCTAGTTTTTTGAGGGTTTTTATTATGAAGGGATATTGAACTTTATCAGATAATTTTTTGGCATCAATTGAAATTATTATATGGTTTTTGTCCTTCAAAGAATGGAGTTTTAATTTTTAGGCAATTTCATTTAAAGTGACTTTTTAAAACCTTGATATCAAATATATGTGTTTGCATTATATGTATAATGCAAATACATGAGCAGTTCTGTCTATTGATGTATTTTCTAAAAAGGCTAATCTTATTACACAGTGTTTAATTCTTTTTTTCTTTTTTTTTTTTTTGAGATAGTCTCGCTCTGTCATCCAGGCTGAAGTGCAGTGGTGTGATCTTGGCTAACTGTAACTTCCACCTCCCTGGTTCAAGCGATTCTCCTGCCTCACCCCCTGAGTAGTTGGGCTTACAGGTGCCCATTAGCATGCCTGGGTAATTTTTGTATTTTTGTATTTTTAGTAGAGTTGGGGTTTCACCATGTTGGCCAGGCTAATCTCAAACTCCTGACCTCAAGTGGCCTCCCAAAGTGCTAGGATTACAGGTATGAGCCACTGAGCCCATCCAAGTTATTTACTAAGAATTTTTATTATACATTGAGAAAAGGAGAGATTTTTTTTTCCTAGTGGAATGCTATATATTCAAGTTTTAAATGCTTTTACGTATCTAATCTTCTTATGTTGGGTTATTGGCTTCGAGTTTTGGAAGCGATACCTTCCAAATTCTTTTATTGCCTCTTATAACAGTTTAAAGCTAATTTGATTGAATACCTTTTGATCTTCTTTCTGTAGCTGTTAACTTTTTTCTTTTATTAAAATTAAAATAAAATGTGTGTAGGACCTGAAGAGAAATCAATTTTGGTCTATTTTTCTTTTTGCTCCTTTTTTTTTTTTTTAAATCAGTAGAAAGCTTTATTTGCCAGGCTAAACAATAAACTAACATCATGATTTAGGCTAAGTAAAAAACTAATATCATCTTTTTCTTTCAGATCTCTATAAAAATGGACTCCAAAGAGCTAACTTTGTACCATTCATAGCAGTCTTGAAGGTAAAAACAAATCTTTTATTTGTGTTTACTAAGATCATACTTATTGATAATCAAGGGCTTTAGTAGGATTGCCTTGGTCTTGGCATTCAAGGAGAATTTATTTTGGCATTTAGATAGTAATAGTCAGGGGCCGGGCACAGTGGCTCACGCCTGTAATCCCAGCACTTTGGGAGGCCAAGGTGGGCGGATCACAAGATCAGGAGTTCAAGACCAGCCGGACCAACATGGTGAAACCCCATCTCTACTAAAGATACAAAAATTAGCTGGGTGTGGTGGCATGCACCTGTAATCCCAGCTACTGGGGAGGCTGAGGCAGGAGAATTATTTAAACCCTAGAGGCGGAGGTTGCAGTGAGTCAAGATCACACCACTGCACTTCAGCCTCGGTGACAGGGCAAGACTCCGTCTCAAAAAAAAAAAAAAAGAGACTAGCCAGGACAACACGGCAAAACCTCTTCTCTAGATAGTAATAGTCAAAGACACTAAAGGAGAAAGGAATCTTTTGATATAGTATTCATCCATGCGTACACTGAAAAAATTACAAAATATAGTCTAAATTATTCTCTAACTGAAACATTGAATAGTTTGCATTTTATAAATTTTAATTTGAGGTTTGCTCATAAATATTATAGTGGAATGTTTAAACTTATACATTTATTTCTGAAAAAAATGTTTAATGTTCCCTGTTTCCTTCAGGTTAATGGCCATTATTAACATGTTTTCCCAGCTATTAAAGTTGCTATTCTAGAATAGCATTATTACAAAAATATTCTAATATATTTAAATGTGATTGCCATCAAGTTATGAAATTATGTCAAGTTGAGGCACATAAATAGTTTAAATATTTGTGTGTATCAGCACTGCATAGAGTTTAAAATAGTCTTCATTAAAATATGATTAAGAATAAAATAGCCTCCTTTTTTACTATTAATTTTAAGTAATATTTTACATGATTATTTAATGATTTCACATTCTGCCAATATTTGTTGAGAACCTACTATGTACCATGTGTGGCGTTAGGCATAATGGATAATAGAATTATGAACTAAGCTGTTTTTCTGGCACATTATTTATAATCTAGTTGATGACGTAACATATATACAAAAAAGCAAAATTTGCCAAAATATAATTCCCATAATTTTAGATAAATACTTTTTCCCCATGCACATCAACGTATCTGAAGAAAGGATAAAGTATTTTTTAAAAATTGAAAACTTAAAAATTCTTACCCAAGAAGGGTTAAAATATTTTATCTTCAGACATTCTAAAGGCATAATCAGACAATCTTTTTGACGTGTACTTTGGTTGGAATTATTGTTGGTGCCAAACTTTATTCCCTATGCTATACTTAGGAGAACTCAGACATCTGTTTCCTTGACCAATTTTAGGTTCCTAAGGATTTTAATTTCTCGGAGATATTTATAGATGTAGGAAAAGTACTTTTGGAAGATTTATGCTGTTAGTAATTTTTTCCCTTTATATTCATGCTTTGCATTTAGGGAGAACATAAACTTGCAATGTTTTCTCCATGCTAGGAATCCAAAGTAATATGGTATACACAGATACCAAAATATAAACAGGAAGCTAGGAAAAACAGGTGCTAAAAATAGTGTCTTCATATAGCATAAAATTCACAAAATACAAAAAGAGAAGTCTCAGAAAGAAACAAGTTAAGAGGTTCTGAGGGAACAACTTTGTAGCTGTACTTTTTTTTCCTCCAAATATTTTGTTGTTGTTTTATTTGGCCAGTAATTTGTCATACTTCAATATATAATAGCAGTATTAATAGGCAAAATGAATAGTATACAATTTGAAATTGAACATGAACTGAGATATATAATATACAATTTAAAGTTGAACATGGACTGAACTTCCCAGGAAACTAAATATCAGATTAGATGAGAAAAGGTCTAAAATGTCTATTATTATTATTATTTTTTTTTTTGAGACGGAGTCTCGCTCTGTCGCCCAGGCTGGAGTGTAGTGGCCGGATCTCAGCTCACTGCAAGCTCCGCCTCCCGGGTTCGGGCCATTCTCCTGTCTCAGCCTCCTGAGTAGCTGGGACTACAGGCGCCCGCCACCTCGCCCGGCTAGTTTTTTGTATTTTTTAGTAGAGACGGGGTTTCACCGTGTTAGCCAGGATGGTCTCGATCTCCTGACCTAGTGATCCACCCGTCTCGGCCTCCCAAAGTGCTGGGATTACAGGCTTGAGCCACCGCGCCCGGCCTAAAATGTCTAATTTGTTCAAGAGACTTTTCATATATAACAAAACATCAATGAAATGAAAACTAGAGCTGGTTTCTCTGAAGCTTTTCTGTTTGGGCATATAAAGTTTCTTTTGTAAGGAAGGGTAGTTTAATATTAACTTAAGTGACATTTTGCCTCTTCACAGCTGCTAGTGTTACTTCTTCTTTCTGGCCCAGCTGAGAGAAAGGTGTAGCAGAAGTCAATCTTAAACAAATTGAGAATCTTAGTTTCATGAAAAGAAATTATTATAAACAAGATAGAAATTTGTTGAGGAAAAAGTACGTTGTAAAATTCATTTTTTAAAATGTTCTTCTCTATAAACCAAATAGTTACAAGTTCATAATTCACCACAAAAGCTTGTGGTTTGTTGCTTGGGATATTGAAAGATAACAAAAACTAAACTACGCTCTTAGTAAAGCCTGCTTTATGGCCCAACATGTGGACAATTTTTGTAAATATTTTCTTTAAAATATTTCTTCAAAGTAGTAAGTACTCTTCAGTTGTTGTGTGTTATTGTGTAGGTTTGTTAATTATGCTGTTCAAATCTTTATTCTCATATTTTTTTCCTATCAATTACTGAGAGACTTATGGGAAACATCTCACTATAATTGTGAATTTGTTTATTTTTCTTGTAATTCTGTCATTTGCCTTACATATTTGGAGGCTATGTTATAAGTTGCATATAGATTTATAATAATTATTTTATTTATTTATTTGCTTATTTATTTTGAGACAGAATCTTGCTCTGTCACCCAGGCTAGAGTGCAGTGGTACAATATTGGCTCACTGCAACATCTGCCTCCCAGGTTCAAGCGATTTTCCTGCCTTAGCCTCCTGAAAAGCTGGGACTACAAGTGCATGCCACCACACCAGACTAATTTTTGTATTTTTAGTAGAGATGGGGTTTCAGCATGTTTGCCAGGCTGGTCTCAAACTCCTGACCTCAAGGGATCTGCCTGCCTTGGCCTCCCAAAGTGCTGGGAGTACAGGTGTTAGCCACCACACCTGGCCAGATTTACAATAGTTAAATACTACTTGTGAATGGAACTTTTAAATATTATTTAGTAGCATTGCCCCTTCTTTTCAGGTATATTTATAACCATCTCTTGAAACATTGTTATCATGAGTGCTTTAAAATCTTTATCAGATAATTCTAACGTCTTTTTCATCTTGATGTTGCCATTTCTTTACATTCAGTTTGAGATCTTCCTGATTTTTTGTATAAGTGATTTCCAATGGAAACTGACATTTTCATAATTTGTCATTAGACTTTGAATCTTAATGTTTTAACCAAACTTTTTATTGTGGCAAAATATACATAACAAAAATTACTATTTTAATGATTTAGTTATTTACATTTTGAGACAGGGTCTCACTCTGTTGCCCAGGCTGGAGTGCCGTGGCACTATCATAGCTTACTACAGCCTCGACCTCCCCAGCCTCAGGTGATCCTCCTGCCCCAGCCTCCTGAGTAGCTGGGACTGCAGGCGTATTCCACCATGCCCAGCTAATTTTTTTATTTTTTGTAGAGACAGGGATTCACTATGTTTCCCAGGCTGGTCTCGAACTCCTGGGCTCAAGTGATTTGCCTGCCTCCACCTCCCAAAGTGTTGGGATTAAAGGCAAGAGTCACCACACCTGGCCTATTTTAATGATTTTTAAGTGTGCAGTTCAGTGGCATTAAGTACATTCACATTGTTTTACAAGCACCACCATGATTCATCTCCAGAATTTTTCATCTTATCAAACTGAAACTCTATACTCACTAAATAATAACCACCAGTTGTCCCCCTTTCCCAATGCTACTTACCACCGTTCTGCTTTCTGCCTCTGTGAATTTGTCTTTTCTAGATACTTCATGTAAGTGGAATTACCTAATATTTGTCTTTTTATTTCTGGCTTATTTCACTTAGCACAGTGTCTCCAAGGTTTATGCATGTTGTAACATGTGTCAGAATTCTTATCCTTTTTATGGCATAATAATATTCCATTGTAAGGATATGCTACATTTTGTT
The DNA here is from genome assembly GCF_024542745.1 of Macaca thibetana thibetana. Taxonomy (NCBI): domain Eukaryota; kingdom Metazoa; phylum Chordata; class Mammalia; order Primates; family Cercopithecidae; genus Macaca; species Macaca thibetana. The sequence goes on along the minus strand of NC_065581.1, from coordinate 156,752,637 downwards.
TATCCATTCACCTGTCAATGGATATTTGGGTTGTTTCTACCTTTCAGCTATTATGAATATTGCTGCTTCGAACATTTGTGTACAAATATCTGTTTGAGTCCCTGCTTTCAATTCTTTTGTGTACATACTCAGAACTGAAATTGCTAGATCTTGTGGTAATTATATGTTTAACTTCTTGAGGAACTGCCATACTGTTTTCCATAGCGGCTGTACCATATTACGTTCCCATCAGCAATACACAAGCATTCCAATTTCTCTGCATTTTCCCCAACATTTTCTTTTTCCTTTTTTTTTTTTTTTTTTTGGTAATAGCCATCCCAGTGGGTGTGAAGTGGTATCTCATTGTGGTTTTGATTTGCTTTTCCCAAATGATTAATGATATTGAGTATCTTTTCATATGCTTATTTTATTGATTGACTGATTGATTGATTGAAATAGAGTCTTGCTCTGTCACTCAGGCTGGAGTGCAGTGGCATGATCTTGGCTCGCTGCAACATCTGCCTCCTAGGTTCAAGTGATTCTCATTCCTCAGCCTCCCGAGTAGCTGGGATTACAGGCATGTGTACCCACCATGCCCACCTACTTTTTGTATTTTTGGTAGAGATGGGGTTTCACCATGTTGGCCAGGCTGGTCTTGAACTCCTGACCTCAGGTGATCCGCCCACCTCAGCCTCCCAAAATGCTAAGATTACAGGTGTGAGCCACTGCGACTGGCCTTATCTTCTCTTTTTTCAGATTGGGCAACATCTCATTCTATAAAATAGATTGTTACTCTGTTTCTTTTTGTGGATCTTATTTGAACTTTCTGTTTTAGTTAGCTCTTTTTAGACATTATTCTTCAAGAGAAGGGGAGGCACTGCTTCCTCCAGATATAGCTAGAAATCCAGGTTCCCTATTCAGCCTCCATTGACACCTGAGCTGTGGTTTGGGGTGTGCTCCTTGTTACCTGTTACTGCTGGAAAGAGGGTTCTGACTCCCGGTGATCTCCACTGATATCATTGTGGGAGGAGCATGCTCATACTGGTTGGCTGGGATGAAAGTTCCAGTTCCTACCTGGCATTCTGTGACATCACCCTGGCAGTGGTGTTAGGATTCCTCGTGACAGCCTTGTGAGGGTGGAATTCTAGGCTCCCCTTAGCCTTTGCTGGCATGGTTGGGGAGGTGGAGCCACAGTTTTTCCCCGTGGTATTTGCTTTAGTAGAACAGTTATTGTCTAAAAGTTTTATCTTTTATTAAGTTGCCCTTTTCCTGCTTCTTTGGCTAAAGAGAACAGACTTTTATGGGGGCCTCATTTGTATGTTTCCATCAGCATTTCTGGGTTGCTGGCTTCTTCAACTCTAAGTCTGGGATATATGAGTCAAAGATAAACCTGGTGGCTCACACTTGTAATTCCAGTGCTTTGGCAGGCCAACATGGGAGAATTGCTTGAGGCCAAGAGTTTGAGACCAGCCTAAGCAACGTAGTGAGTACCCATCTTTACAAAATTTTTTTTTAAAAAAATTAGCCAGGCAGTGTGATGTGTACCTGTCCTCCAAGCAACTTGGGACGCTGAGGCAGGAGGCTCACACAAGGCCAGGAGGTGGAGGCTGCAGTGAGCCATGATTGTGTCACTGTACTCCAGCCTGGGCAACAAAGCAATACCCTGTCTCTTAAAAAAAAAAAAAAAAAAAAAAAAAAAAAAAAAATTCCCACAGGAGGGAACCTCACCATCCTGTTGTTCTTCAGGTCTTGAATAGTTCTAGCTGTTCTTCCTTCTTTCTACTTTTCAGGTAGAGATGGGGTTTCACCATGTTGAATATCAGGGGTCTCCTGATGTTTGCTTTATATATAATTTCCAGAGGTTTTAAATTGTATGTATGAGGAGGGATAGGGAAAAGTACATCTCCATCTTCCCAGAAGCAGAAGTCAGCTTATTTAAAGTCCTTGTCTGCCAATTCCATCATTTCTGGTTTTGTTTCTATGGTTTGATTTTTTTTTCCCGCTGGTTGTGAGTCCTATTTTCCTGCTTCTTTGCAAGTCAAGTAAGTTATGATTGGATGCTGCACGTAGTGATTATTACATTGAGTCTCTGTTACTTCCTTTAAGGGTGTCAAATTTTATTTTGGCAAGTGGTTAAGTTTCTTGCAGATCAGGTTGATCTTTTTGAGGCTTCTTTTTTTTCCCCCCGTGCCGGAGTCTCACTCTGTTGCCCAGGCTGGAGTGCAGTGGCGTGAGGCTTATTTTTAAGTTTTGATAGGGTGAATGTAGATTAGCCATTATTCCAGGTCTGTTTTAGCCCTTCTAGGTGTTAGGTTTTAGGACCTTTCTAAGCTCTTTACTGAATCCCCGTGGTGTTCATTGAGGTGTTTCAGCTTTGACTATTTAGAATGCTTATATCTCCCAGATTATGTGTATTATTCTTTGCCCAACTCTGCATATGCAATTTGTTATTCAGCCAAAGATTACATTCCCTGTGCAGATATCTGGAGCTTTTCTTCTGCATAGCATTTTCCTGTGATGAACTCTACTGTGCAAATTCCAACTGTTTCAGCATCCCAAAACTCTGAGAACTGTCTCTTAAACTCATTTAGATTGTTCTATTGCAGTCTAGAAATTGCCTCTAGATAGAAAGCCAGGGAATATGGCCAGCTTGCTTGCCTGATTTTTTCCCCTCATATCTCAGGGATTGCTGTCTTTTGCTACCTATTACATAATGTCTGGTATCAGCTGTTTCACATGTTTTGTCCAGTGTTTTAGTGATTTATTGCAGAAGGGCAAAATCCAGTTCCAATTACTCTGTCTTGGCTGAAAGCATAAGTCTGTTTCTTAGTTTTTAGTTATAAAGGAAAAGAAGGTCAAAGTTTGTCTTCTTTCTTTCTTTCTTTCTTTCTTTCTTTTTTTTTTTTTGTAATTTAGGAACTTAGAGCCATGTTTTATCATAGAAACAAAAAAATAAATAGGATAACAATAAAAAGACAGTTGTGGGCACAGGAATTTTGTTTCAGCTTTCTCTCACACATTTAGAGGAACAGTTAAGTAAAAGATAATGCAGTCACATGAGGGGATATAACAGTTATATGGAATGTTTTTCAAAAGCTTTCGATAATGTAGAATAATGCTTATAGATAATGTGAGTGGAAAAGTATGATGCAAGGGTACACCTATGCCTGTCTCAACTGTGGAAATAATACACATGCATGAAAAAATACTGGAAAGAAATATCCCAAAATGTTAATAGAATCTATTTCTGGATATTAAGATTATGAGTCATTTAAATTTTCTCTTTTAGACTTTTCTAAAGTTTCTGGAATGATCTTGTATTATTTTTATAATGAAAACCATTTTCAAACAGGTGAGTTTTGCTCGCTCCTCTTTGGAAATCAGCAGACCTGACTAGGAGAACTCATAGTCAAAGTTGAGAAACCAGCAAAAGGCAAAATGGATTGAACATGGGTCTTATCTGTAGAGACCATTATTCTAAAAATAAATGGGATGGCAGGCACAGGGAGGAAGGAGCAGGAGCAGAGGGAGAGGCAGAGATGACCTAACAAGTAAAAGCACATGACAGATATATTTTGGAGGAAGAACTACCTCAGGAAATGGGATAATTTTTCAGGTAAAATTTTCTATATTCTAAGAGAAATTAAAGTAGTAATGGTACTGATGACATAAGAGATTTGACATGAAATAATTATAAGATTGGATGATAAGTGAGCTGGCAGAACAGCTGTCAAATAAACTGAGAGCAGACCATTAAGTAAAGGAAAAGCATCTTAGAAAAAGCAAATGGTAGAATCAACACTGCTGAAAATAAAATCAATGATAAAGAGACCAAACTTATGAAAGATCATATAAAATGAAGCTCGAATAGTCAGAGATGAAAACTACTGCAGAAAAAAAAATGCTAGATGTGGAAAGCAGACAGCAGAGATCATACATTCACATAACTCATATTTTTAAAAAAGAGAACTCAAAGACAAATCAGAAGAAAACTTTCATGAAAGAAAGTTAGGTTGAAAGTCTAGATTCAAAGTATTCATTGTATATTTCCCATTGTATGATTCCCCCATTAATAGTCGTACATTTTTGACTGGGTGCAGTGGCTCACACCTGTAATCTTAGCACTTTGGGAGGCTGAGATGGGCGGATCACTTGAGGGCAGCAGTTTGAAACCAGCCTGGCCAACGTGGTGAAACCCCATCTCTACTAAAAATACAAAAACATTAGCCGGCCGTGAAGTGGGCACCTGTAATCCCAGCTACTTGGGAGGCTGAGGCAGGAGAATAGCTTGAACCTAGGAGGCGGAGGTTGCAGTGAGCCAAGATCACGCCACTGCACTCCAGTCTGGGCAACAGAGCAAGACTCTGTCTCAAAAAAAAAAAAGAATCAAATCATACGTTTTTTTGATGCATAACTGAACCTGAACCTGAAGGATTATAAAAAGAATCTTACAATCATATAGAAGAAAAAAATCAATGGGAAAATAAGTCAAGCTGGTCTGAGACTTGTAAACTACAAGTAGATACTAGAAGAGAAGAGAAGAGTTTTTACCAAATTCAATTTTTTTAGGTGCTGTAATAAATTTATTCAGAAGGTTTTTCAAAAATTTCATTTTTTACAGTAAGAGCCTTCAACAAGAATATTGAAACTTCAATAAGAATAACTTACCTCAACAATATGTTAGTTCATTTCACATGTATTACACATCTAACATGGTATGAGACAAAATAAATACAAAAATTAATAACATTAGTGTTCTCAAGTGATATACAACCAATCCGTTTTTTGACATCTATAAGCAAAGAGGCCAAGTAAGGCAAAAGATCTCAGTTCAACAAGTTCCTCATTGAAGGGCAATAGAAGGGGTCAATAGGGTAGAAAAGGAGAAATGAGATAACATTAGGTCATTTGTAGGGGAAGAGCATGAGAATGATGCCCATCAAATAAGTAAGTTTTAATATAAATTGAAAGCTAATACACACTATGTAGACACTGGATTCTGAGAAGAAGGCAGTCGGCAGGATAGGATATCAGAAGCACATATGAAGGACACATAAATAAAGCTATTAGGTAAAACAAAAGTATATTCATTGAGTTTATAGCTTTGCTTGCATGTCTTAGTTTATGTTCCCCAAAACAAAGCTCATAGAACAAAGTTTTCCAGCTGAGTGCATATTGTTAATCCTGATCATAGGAGCACCAAAATGTGCTTCTGTTAATCCAGCAAATTCCATACATATAACTCCTTGCCTCTGTTTGGTAGCAGACATTATATTTCCTCATATTTAAAAATGTGACATCTGGTCAGCTAGGCTGTCATGCACGTCTACACCCACAGATATGTATTTTGGATATATGATAATTTAGGATTTATAGTCCTTAATGAAGTTTCCTGAATAAACAAATTTAAGATTTTATACCATCAGTCAAAATTAATAACGTATAAATGGAGATACTGTGATAAGAAAATATTGGTGGTCATTGAATCTGACTAAACATTGTCTTCTTCTGATCTATAAGTCAGACAATAAAATTTTTTATCATATTATGGAGAACTTCTGTAATTGAGTTAACTACAGGATGCTAAAAAATAAAGGGGCCCTAGGAGGTTCCAAGATGGCCGAATAGGAACAGCTCCAGTCTGCAGCTCCCAGCGTGAGTGACGCAGAAGACAAGTGATTTCTGCATTTCCAACTGAGGTACTAGGTTCATTTCACTGGGGCTTGTCAGACAGTGGGTACAGCCCACGGACCAGGGCAGGGCATTGCCTTACCCGGGAAGTGCAAGGAGTCAGGGAATTCCCTTTCCTAGCAAAGGGAAGTCATGACACATGGTACCTGGAAAATCGGGACACTCCCACCCTAATACTGCGCATCTCACTGGGGCATGTCAGACAGTGGGGGCAGGACAGTGGGTGTGGCCCACTGTGCGAGAGCTGAAGCAGGGCAAGGCATCACCTCACCTGGGAAGCACAAGGGGTAAGGGAATTCCCTTCCCTAGCCAAGGGAAACTGTAACACACAACACCTGGAAAATCAGGTCACTCCCACCCTAATACAAGGGTCTTAGCAAATGGCACACCAGGAGATTATATCCTGCACCTGACTTGGAGGGTTCCACACCCTTGGGACCTCCCTCATTGCTAGCACAGCAGTCTGAGATCTAGCTGCAAGGCAACAGCAAGGCTGGGGGAGGGGCGTCCACCATTGCTGAGGCTTGAGTAGGTAAACAAAGTGGCTGGAAAGCTCGAACTGGGGGGAGCCCACGGCAGCTCAAGGAGGCCTGCCTGCCTCTGTAGACTCTACCTCTGGGGACAGGGCATAGCCAAACAAAAGGCAGCAGAAATCTCTGCAGATTTAAATGTCCGTGTCTGACAGCTTTGAAGAGAGTAGTGGTTCTCCCAGCATGGAGTTTGAGATCTGAGAATGGACAGTCTGCCTCCTCAAGTGGGTCCCTTACCCCCGAGTAGGCTAACTGGGAGGCACCCCCCAGTAGGGGCAGACTGACACCTCACACGGCCGGGTACCCCTCTGAGACAATGCTTCCAGAGGAAGGATCAGGCAGCATCATTTGCTGTTCAGCAATATTCACTCTTCTGCAGCCTACACTGCTGATACCCAGGCAAACAGGGTCTGGAGTGGACCTCCAGCAAAAACTCCAACAGACCTGCAGCTGAGGGTCCTGACTGTTAGAAGGAAAACTCACAAACAGAAAGGACATCCACACCAAAACCCCATTTGTACATCACCATCATCAAAGACCAAACGTAGGTAAAACCACAAAGATGGGGAAAACACAGAGCAGAAAAGCTGAAAATTCTAAAAATCAGAGCGCCTCTCCCCCTCCAAAGAAACGCAGCTCCTTGCCAGCAACAGAACAAAGCTGGATGGAGAATGACTTTGATGAGTTGAGAGAAGAAGGTTTCAGATGATCAAACTTCTCCGAGCTAAAGGAGGAAGGTCGAAGCCATCGCAAAGAAGCTAAAAACCTTGAAAAAAGATTAGACGAATGGCTAACTAGAATAACCAATGTAGAGAAGTCCTTAAATGACCTGATAGAGCTGAAAACTGTGGCACAAGATCTACGTGACAAATGCACAAGCTTCAGTAACCAATTCCATCAACTGGAAGAAAGGGTATCAGCGATTGAAGATCAAATGAATGAAATGAAGCGAGAAGAGAAGTTTAGAGGAAAAAGAGTAAAAAGAAACAAACAAAACCTCCAAGAAATATGGGACTATGTGAAAATACCAAATCTACGTCTGATTGATGTACCTGAAAGTGACGGGGAGAATGGAACCAAGTTGGAAAACACTCTTCAGGATATTATCCACGAGAACTTCCCCAACATAGCGAGGCAGGCCAACATTCAAATTCAGGAAATACAGAGAATGCCACAAAGATACTCCTCAAGAAGAGCAACTCCAAGACATGTAATTGTCAGATTCACCAAAGTTGAAATGAAGGAAAAAATGTTAAGGGCAGCCAGAGATAAAGGTCAGGCTACCCACAAAGGGAAGCCCATCAGACTAACAGTGGATCTCTCAGCAGAAACTCTATAAGCCGGAAGAGAGTGGGGGTCAATATTCAACATACGTAAAGAAAAGAATTTTCAACCCAGAATTTCATATCCAGCCAAACTAAGTTTCATAAGTGAAGGAGAAATAAAATTTTTACAGACAAACAAATGCTGAGAGATTTAAGGAAGCACTAAACATGGAAAGGAACAACCGGTACCAGCCACTGCAAAAACATGCCAAAATGTAAAGACCGTTGATGCTAGGAAGAAACTGTATCAGCTAACGAGCAAAATAACCAGCTAACATCATAATGACAGGATCAAATTCACACATAACAATATTAACTTTAAATGTAAACGGGCTAAATGCTTCAATTAAAAGACACAGACTGGCAAATTGGATAAAGAGTCAAGACCCATCAGTGTGCTGTATTCAGGAGACCCATCTCATGTGCAGAGACACACATAGGCTCAAAATAAAGGGAAGGAGGAAGATCTACCGAGCAAATGGAAAGCAAAAAAAGGCAGGAGTTGCAATCCTAGTCTCTGATAAAACAGACTTTAAACCAACAAAGATCAAAAGAGACAAAGAAGTCCATTACATAATGGTAAAGGGATCAATTCAACAAGAAGAGCTAGCTATCCTACATATATATGCACCCAATATAGGAGCACCCAGATTCATAAAGCAAGTCCTTAGAGACTTACAAAGAGACTTAGACTCCCACACAATAATAGTGGGAGACTTTACTAACCCACTGTCAACATTAGACAGATCAACGAGACAGAAAGTTAACAAGGATATCCAAGATTTGAACTCAGTTCTGCACCAAGTGGAACTAATAGACATCTACAGAACTCTCCACCCCAAATCAACAGAATATACATTCTTCTCAGCACCACATTGCACTTATTCCAAAAATGACCACATAGTTGGAAGTAAAGCATTCCTCAACAAATATAAAAGAACAGAAATTATAACAAACAGTCTCTCAGACCACAGTGCAATCAAACTAGAACTCGGGATTAAGAAACTCACTGAAAACCGCACAACTACATGGGAACTGAACAATCTGCTCCTGAATGACTACTGGGTACATAATGAAATGAAGGCAGAAATAAAGATGTTCTTTGAAACCAATGAGAACAAAGATACAACATACCAGAATCTCTGGGACACATTTAAAGAAGTGTGTAGAGGGAAATTTATAGCACTAAATGCCCACAAGAGAAAGCAGGAAAGATCTAAAATTGACACCCTAACATCACAATGAAAAGAACAAACACATTCAAAAGCTAGCAGAAGGCAAGAAATAACTAAGATCAGAGCAGAACTGAAGGAGATAGAGGCACAAAAAATCCTTCAAAAAAATAAATGAATCCAGAAGCTGTTTTTTTGAAAACATCAACAAAATTGATAGACCGCTAGCAAGACTAATAAAGAAGAAAAGAGAGAAGAATCAAATAGACACAATAAAAAATGATAAAGGGGATATCACCACCGATCCCACAGAAATACAAACTACTATCAGAGAATACTATATGCAAATCTTATGCACACCTCTATGCAAATAAGCTAGAAAATCTAGAAAAAATGGATAAATTCCTGGACACATACACCCTCCCAAAACTAAACCAGGAAGAAGTTGAATCCCTGAATAGACCAATAACAGGTTCTGAAATTGAGGCAATAATTAATAGCCTACTAACCAAAAAAAGTCCAGGACCAGATGGATTCACAGCTGAATTCTACCAGAGGTACAAAGAGGAGCTGGTACCATTCCTTCTGA